>NC_087353.1:106936856-106945007 GCF_030014295.1 Loxodonta africana
TTAGGGTTAGGGTTAGGGTTAGGGTTAGGGTTAGGGTTAGGGTTAGGGTTAGGGTTAGGGTTAGGGTTAGGGTTAGGGTTAGGTAGGTTAGGGTTAGGGTTAGGGTTAGGGTTAGGGTTAGGGTTAGGGTTAGGGTTAGGGTTAGGGTTAGGGTTAGGGTTAGGGTTAGGGTTAGGGTTAGGGTTAGGGTTAGGGTTAGGGTTAGGGTTAGGGTTAGGGTTAGGGTTAGGGTTAGGGTTAGGGTTAGGGTTAGGGTTAGGGTTAGGGTTAGGGTTAGGGTTAGGGTTAGGGTTAGGGTTAGGGTTAGGGTTAGGGTTAGGGTTAGGGTTAGGGTTAGGGTTAGGGTTAGGGTTAGGGTTAGGGTTAGGGTTAGGGTTAGGGTTAGGGTTAGGGTTAGGGTTAGGGTTAGGGTTAGGGTTAGGGTTAGGGTTAGGGTTAGGGTTAGGGTTAGGGTTAGGGTTAGGGTTAGGGTTAGGGTTAGGGTTAGGGTTAGGGTTAGGGTTAGGGTTAGGGTTAGGGTTAGGGTTAGGGTTAGGGTTAGGGTTAGGGTTAGGGTTAGGGTTAGGGTTAGGGTTAGGGTTAGGGTTAGGGTTAGGGTTAGGGTTAGGGTTAGGGTTAGGGTTAGGGTTAGGGTTAGGGTTAGGGTTAGGGTTAGGGTTAGGGTTAGGGTTAGGGTTAGGGTTAGGGTTAGGGTTAGGGTTAGGGTTAGGGTTAGGGTTAGGGTTAGGGTTAGGGTTAGGGTTAGGGTTAGGGTTAGGGTTAGGGTTAGGGTTAGGGTTAGGGTTAGGGTTAGGGTTAGGGTTAGGGTTAGGGTTAGGGTTAGGGTTAGGGTTAGGGTTAGGGTTAGGGTTAGGGTTAGGGTTAGGGTTAGGGTTAGGGTTAGGGTTAGGGTTAGGGTTAGGGTTAGGGTTAGGGTTAGGGTTAGGGTTAGGGTTAGGGTTAGGGTTAGGGTTAGGGTTAGGGTTAGGGTTAGGGTTAGGGTTAGGGTTAGGGTTAGGGTTAGGGTTAGGGTTAGGGTTAGGGTTAGGGTTAGGGTTAGGGTTAGGGTTAGGGTTAGGGTTAGGGTTAGGGTTAGGGTTAGGGTTAGGGTTAGGGTTAGGGTTAGGGTTAGGGTTAGGTTAGGGTTAGGGTTAGGGTTAGGGTTAGGGTTAGGGTTAGGGTTAGGGTTAGGGTTAGGGTTAGGGTTAGGGTTAGGGTTAGGGTTAGGGTTAGGGTTAGGGTTAGGGTTAGGGTTAGGGTTAGGGTTAGGGTTAGGGTTAGGGTTAGGGTTAGGGTTAGGGTTAGGGTTAGGGTTAGGGTTAGGGTTAGGGTTAGGGTTAGGGTTAGGGTTAGGGTTAGGGTTAGGGTTAGGGTTAGGGTTAGGGTTAGGGTTAGGGTTAGGGTTAGGGTTAGGGTTAGGGTTAGGGTTAGGGTTAGGGTTAGGGTTAGGGTTAGGGTTAGGGTTAGGGTTAGGGTTAGGGTTAGGGTTAGGGTTAGGGTTAGGGTTAGGGTTAGGGTTAGGGTTAGGGTTAGGGTTAGGGTTAGGGTTAGGGTTAGGGTTAGGGTTAGGGTTAGGGTTAGGGTTAGGGTTAGGGTTAGGGTTAGGGTTAGGGTTAGGGTTAGGGTTAGGGTTAGGGTTAGGGTTAGGGTTAGGGTTAGGGTTAGGGTTAGGGTTAGGGTTAGGGTTAGGGTTAGGGTTAGGGTTAGGGTTAGGGTTAGGGTTAGGGTTAGGGTTAGGGTTAGGGTTAGGGTTAGGGTTAGGGTTAGGGTTAGGGTTAGGGTTAGGGTTAGGGTTAGGTTAGGGTTAGGGTTAGGGTTAGGGTTAGGGTTAGGGTTAGGGTTAGGGTTAGGGTTAGGGTTAGGGTTAGGGTTAGGGTTAGGGTTAGGGTTAGGGTTAGGGTTAGGGTTAGGGTTAGGGTTAGGGTTAGGGTTAGGGTTAGGGTTAGGGTTAGGGTTAGGGTTAGGGTTAGGGTTAGGGTTAGGGTTAGGGTTAGGGTTAGGGTTAGGGTTAGGGTTAGGGTTAGGGTTAGGGTTAGGGTTAGGGTTAGGGTTAGGGTTAGGGTTAGGGTTAGGGTTAGGGTTAGGGTTAGGGTTAGGGTTAGGGTTAGGGTTAGGGTTAGGGTTAGGGTTAGGGTTAGGGTTAGGGTTAGGGTTAGGGTTAGGGTTAGGGTTAGGGTTAGGGTTAGGGTTAGGGTTAGGGTTAGGGTTAGGGTTAGGGTTAGGGTTAGGGTTAGGGTTAGGGTTAGGGTTAGGGTTAGGGTTAGGGTTAGGGTTAGGGTTAGGGTTAGGGTTAGGGTTAGGGTTAGGGTTAGGGTTAGGGTTAGGGTTAGGGTTAGGGTTAGGGTTAGGGTTAGGGTTAGGGTTAGGGTTAGGGTTAGGGTTAGGGTTAGGGTTAGGGTTAGGGTTAGGGTTAGGGTTAGGGTTAGGGTTAGGGTTAGGGTTAGGGTTAGGGTTAGGGTTAGGGTTAGGGTTAGGGTTAGGGTTAGGGTTAGGGTTAGGGTTAGGGTTAGGGTTAGGGTTAGGGTTAGGGTTAGGGTTAGGGTTAGGGTTAGGGTTAGGGTTAGGGTTAGGGTTAGGGTTAGGGTTAGGGTTAGGGTTAGGGTTAGGGTTAGGGTTAGGGTTAGGGTTAGGGTTAGGGTTAGGGTTAGGGTTAGGGTTAGGGTTAGGGTTAGGGTTAGGGTTAGGGTTAGGGTTAGGGTTAGGGTTAGGGTTAGGGTTAGGGTTAGGGTTAGGGTTAGGGTTAGGGTTAGGGTTAGGGTTAGGGTTAGGGTTAGGGTTAGGGTTAGGGTTAGGGTTAGGGTTAGGGTTAGGGTTAGGGTTAGGGTTAGGGTTAGGGTTAGGGTTAGGGTTAGGGTTAGGGTTAGGGTTAGGGTTAGGGTTAGGGTTAGGGTTAGGGTTAGGGTTAGGGTTAGGGTTAGGGTTAGGGTTAGGGTTAGGGTTAGGGTTAGGGTTAGGGTTAGGGTTAGGGTTAGGGTTAGGGTTAGGGTTAGGGTTAGGGTTAGGGTTAGGGTTAGGGTTAGGGTTAGGGTTAGGGTTAGGGTTAGGGTTAGGGTTAGGGTTAGGGTTAGGGTTAGGGTTAGGGTTAGGGTTAGGGTTAGGGTTAGGGTTAGGGTTAGGGTTAGGGTTAGGGTTAGGGTTAGGGTTAGGGTTAGGGTTAGGGTTAGGGTTAGGGTTAGGGTTAGGGTTAGGGTTAGGGTTAGGGTTAGGGTTAGGGTTAGGGTTAGGGTTAGGGTTAGGGTTAGGGTTAGGGTTAGGGTTAGGGTTAGGGTTAGGGTTAGGGTTAGGGTTAGGGTTAGGGTTAGGGTTAGGGTTAGGGTTAGGGTTAGGGTTAGGGTTAGGGTTAGGGTTAGGGTTAGGGTTAGGGTTAGGGTTAGGGTTAGGGTTAGGGTTAGGGTTAGGGTTAGGGTTAGGGTTAGGGTTAGGGTTAGGGTTAGGGTTAGGGTTAGGGTTAGGGTTAGGGTTAGGGTTAGGGTTAGGGTTAGGGTTAGGGTTAGGGTTAGGGTTAGGGTTAGGGTTAGGGTTAGGGTTAGGGTTAGGGTTAGGGTTAGGGTTAGGGTTAGGGTTAGGGTTAGGGTTAGGGTTAGGGTTAGGGTTAGGGTTAGGGTTAGGGTTAGGGTTAGGGTTAGGGTTAGGGTTAGGGTTAGGGTTAGGGTTAGGGTTAGGGTTAGGGTTAGGGTTAGGGTTAGGGTTAGGGTTAGGGTTAGGGTTAGGGTTAGGGTTAGGGTTAGGGTTAGGGTTAGGGTTAGGGTTAGGGTTAGGGTTAGGGTTAGGGTTAGGGTTAGGGTTAGGGTTAGGGTTAGGGTTAGGGTTAGGGTTAGGGTTAGGGTTAGGGTTAGGGTTAGGTTAGGGTTAGGGTTAGGGTTAGGGTTAGGGTTAGGGTTAGGGTTAGGGTTAGGGTTAGGGTTAGGGTTAGGGTTAGGGTTAGGGTTAGGGTTAGGGTTAGGGTTAGGGTTAGGGTTAGGGTTAGGGTTAGGGTTAGGGTTAGGGTTAGGGTTAGGGTTAGGGTTAGGGTTAGGGTTAGGGTTAGGGTTAGGGTTAGGGTTAGGGTTAGGGTTAGGGTTAGGGTTAGGGTTAGGGTTAGGGTTAGGGTTAGGGTTAGGGTTAGGGTTAGGGTTAGGGTTAGGGTTAGGGTTAGGGTTAGGGTTAGGGTTAGGGTTAGGGTTAGGGTTAGGGTTAGGGTTAGGGTTAGGGTTAGGGTTAGGGTTAGGGTTAGGGTTAGGGTTAGGGTTAGGGTTAGGGTTAGGGTTAGGGTAGGGTTAGGGTTAGGGTTAGGGTTAGGGTTAGGGTTAGGGTTAGGGTTAGGGTTAGGGTTAGGGTTAGGGTTAGGGTTAGGGTTAGGGTTAGGGTTAGGGTTAGGGTTAGGGTTAGGGTTAGGGTTAGGGTTAGGGTTAGGGTTAGGGTTAGGGTTAGGGTTAGGGTTAGGGTTAGGGTTAGGGTTAGGGTTAGGGTTAGGGTTAGGGTTAGGGTTAGGGTTAGGGTTAGGGTTAGGGTTAGGGTTAGGGTTAGGGTTAGGGTTAGGGTTAGGGTTAGGGTTAGGGTTAGGGTTAGGGTTAGGGTTAGGGTTAGGGTTAGGGTTAGGGTTAGGGTTAGGGTTAGGGTTAGGGTTAGGGTTAGGGTTAGGGTTAGGGTTAGGGTTAGGGTTAGGGTTAGGGTTAGGGTTAGGGTTAGGGTTAGGGTTAGGGTTAGGGTTAGGGTTAGGGTTAGGGTTAGGGTTAGGGTTAGGGTTAGGGTTAGGGTTAGGGTTAGGGTTAGGGTTAGGGTTAGGGTTAGGGTTAGGGTTAGGGTTAGGGTTAGGGTTAGGGTTAGGGTTAGGGTTAGGGTTAGGGTTAGGGTTAGGGTTAGGGTTAGGGTTAGGGTTAGGGTTAGGGTTAGGGTTAGGGTTAGGGTTAGGGTTTAGGGTTAGGGTTAGGGTTAGGGTTAGGGTTAGGGTTAGGGTTAGGGTTAGGGTTAGGGTTAGGGTTAGGGTTAGGGTTAGGGTTAGGGTTAGGGTTAGGGTTAGGGTTAGGGTTAGGGTTAGGGTTAGGGTTAGGGTTAGGGTTAGGGTTAGGGTTAGGGTTAGGGTTAGGGTTAGGGTTAGGGTTAGGGTTAGGGTTAGGGTTAGGGTTAGGGTTAGGGTTAGGGTTAGGGTTAGGGTTAGGGTTAGGGTTAGGGTTAGGGTTAGGGTTAGGGTTAGGGTTAGGGTTAGGGTTAGGGTTAGGGTTAGGGTTAGGGTTAGGGTTAGGGTTAGGGTTAGGGTTAGGGTTAGGGTTAGGGTTAGGGTTAGGGTTAGGGTTAGGGTTAGGGTTAGGGTTAGGGTTAGGGTTAGGGTTAGGGTTAGGGTTAGGGTTAGGGTTAGGGTTAGGTTAGGGTTAGGGTTAGGGTTAGGGTTAGGGTTAGGGTTAGGGTTAGGGTTAGGGTTAGGGTTAGGGTTAGGGTTAGGGTTAGGGTTAGGGTTAGGGTTAGGGTTAGGGTTAGGGTTAGGTTAGGGTTAGGGTTAGGGTTAGGGTTAGGGTTAGGGTTAGGGTTAGGGTTAGGGTTAGGGTTAGGGTTAGGGTTAGGGTTAGGGTTAGGGTTAGGTTAGGGTTAGGGTTAGGGTTAGGGTTAGGGTTAGGTTAGGGTTAGGGTTAGGGTTAGGGTTAGGGTTAGGGTTAGGGTTAGGGTTAGGGTTAGGGTTAGGGTTAGGGTTAGGGTTAGGGTTAGGGTTAGGGTTAGGGTTAGGGTTAGGGTTAGGGTTAGGGTTAGGGTTAGGGTTAGGGTTAGGGTTAGGGTTAGGGTTAGGGTTAGGGTTAGGGTTAGGGTTAGGGTTAGGGTTAGGGTTAGGGTTAGGGTTAGGGTTAGGGTTAGGGTTAGGGTTAGGGTTAGGGTTAGGGTTAGGGTTAGGGTTAGGGTTAGGGTTAGGGTTAGGGTTAGGGTTAGGGTTAGGGTTAGGGTTAGGGTTAGGGTTAGGGTTAGGGTTAGGGTTAGGGTTAGGGTTAGGGTTAGGGTTAGGGTTAGGGTTAGGGTTAGGGTTAGGGTTAGGGTTAGGTTAGGGTTAGGGTTAGGGTTAGGGTTAGGGTTAGGGTTAGGGTTAGGGTTAGGGTTAGGGTTAGGGTTAGGGTTAGGGTTAGGGTTAGGGTTAGGGTTAGGGTTAGGGTTAGGGTTAGGGTTAGGGTTAGGGTTAGGGTTAGGGTTAGGGTTAGGGTTAGGGTTAGGGTTAGGGTTAGGGTTAGGGTTAGGGTTAGGGTTAGGGTTAGGGTTAGGGTTAGGGTTAGGGTTAGGGTTAGGGTTAGGGTTAGGGTTAGGGTTAGGGTTAGGGTTAGGGTTAGGGTTAGGGTTAGGGTTAGGGTTAGGGTTAGGGTTAGGGTTAGGGTTAGGGTTAGGGTTAGGGTTAGGGTTAGGGTTAGGGTTAGGGTTAGGGTTAGGGTTAGGGTTAGGGTTAGGGTTAGGGTTAGGGTTAGGGTTAGGGTTAGGGTTAGGGTTAGGGTTAGGGTTAGGGTTAGGGTTAGGGTTAGGGTTAGGGTTAGGGTTAGGGTTAGGGTTAGGGTTAGGGTTAGGGTTAGGGTTAGGGTTAGGGTTAGGGTTAGGGTTAGGGTTAGGGTTAGGGTTAGGGTTAGGGTTAGGGTTAGGGTTAGGGTTAGGGTTAGGGTTAGGGTTAGGGTTAGGGTTAGGGTTAGGGTTAGGGTTAGGGTTAGGGTTAGGGTTAGGGTTAGGGTTAGGGTTAGGGTTAGGGTTAGGGTTAGGGTTAGGGTTAGGGTTAGGTTAGGGTTAGGGTTAGGGTTAGGGTTAGGGTTAGGGTTAGGGTTAGGGTTAGGGTTAGGGTTAGGGTTAGGGTTAGGGTTAGGGTTAGGGTTAGGGTTAGGGTTAGGGTTAGGGTTAGGGTTAGGGTTAGGGTTAGGGTTAGGGTTAGGGTTAGGGTTAGGGTAGGGTTAGGGTTAGGGTTAGGGTTAGGGTTAGGGTTAGGGTTAGGGTTAGGGTTAGGGTTAGGGTTAGGGTTAGGGTTAGGGTTAGGGTTAGGGTTAGGGTTAGGGTTAGGGTTAGGGTTAGGGTTAGGGTTAGGGTTAGGGTTAGGGTTAGGGTTAGGGGTTAGGGTTAGGGTTAGGGTTAGGGTTAGGGTTAGGGTTAGGGTTAGGGTTAGGGTTAGGGTTAGGGTTAGGGTTAGGGTTAGGGTTAGGGTTAGGGTTAGGGTTAGGGTTAGGGTTAGGGTTAGGGTTAGGGTTAGGGTTAGGGTTAGGGTTAGGTTAGGGTTAGGGTTAGGGTTAGGGTTAGGGTTAGGGTTAGGGTTAGGGTTAGGGTTAGGGTTAGGGTTAGGGTTAGGGTTAGGGTTAGGGTTAGGGGTTAGGGTTAGGGTTAGGGTTAGGGTTAGGGTTAGGTTAGGGTTAGGGTTAGGGTTAGGGTTAGGGTTAGGGTTAGGGTTAGGGTTAGGGTTAGGGTTAGGGTTAGGGTTAGGGTTAGGGTTAGGGTTAGGGTTAGGGTTAGGGTTAGGGTTAGGGTTAGGGTAGGGTTAGGGTTAGGGTTAGGGTTAGGGTTAGGGTTAGGGTTAGGGTTAGGGTTAGGGTTAGGGTTAGGGTTAGGGTTAGGGTTAGGGTTAGGGTTAGGGTTAGGGTTAGGGTTAGGGTTAGGGTTAGGGTTAGGGTTAGGGTTAGGGTTAGGGTTAGGGTTAGGGTTAGGGTTAGGGTTAGGGTTAGGGTTAGGGTTAGGGTTAGGGTTAGGGTTAGGGTTAGGGTTAGGGTTAGGGTTAGGGTTAGGGTTAGGGTTAGGGTTAGGGTTAGGGTTAGGGTTAGGGTTAGGGTTAGGGTTAGGGTTAGGGTTAGGGTTAGGGTTAGGGTTAGGGTTAGGGTTAGGGTTAGGGTTAGGGTTAGGGTTAGGGTTAGGGTTAGGGTTAGGGTTAGGTTAGGGTTAGGGTTAGGGTTAGGGTTAGGGTTAGGGTTAGGGTTAGGGTTAGGGTTAGGGTTAGGGTTAGGGTTAGGGTTAGGGTTAGGGTTAGGGTTAGGGTTAGGGTTAGGGTTAGGGTTAGGGTTAGGGTTAGGGTTAGGGTTAGGGTTAGGGTTAGGGTTAGGGTTAGGGTTAGGGTTAGGGTTAGGGTTAGGGTTAGGGTTAGGTTAGGGTTAGGGTTAGGGTTAGGGTTAGGTTAGGGTTAGGGTTAGGGTTAGGTTAGGGTTAGGGGTAGGGTTAGGGTTAGGGTTAGGGTTAGGGTTAGAATACTATCTCTCTATG
>NC_087354.1:343790-538300 GCF_030014295.1 Loxodonta africana
CTTCGAGACAAGTTGAGGTGTCTTCGTTGACCCGAGACATCTCAATCTCCGGGAGAAATCACCTGAGTCTTCAAGTTCCTCACCACCGATATCGTCCATCCAGCCCGCAATCACGCAGGATGAGAAGGTTCGCACATCCTCTTCCGGTTTCCCGGGGAGTAGCTTGACCCTCATGAAAGCAGGAAAACAGGCTTCGACCTTGCAATCCTTTGAGGAAGGGCAAAGAAGTAAGTCAGACATCAGACGAGAGACATTCATTGCCTAACAGCTATGCTTTTTCCACATATAGCCCAAAAGAGGGACGAAATCAAGACACACACTTCTCGCCCATTAGTGAGACTGCTGACCCTTGACAGAAAGGCAGACGCGTGCCAGATCAAGACAAGGCATAGAGGACTCCGAATGGAGAAAAGTACTCAGGAAGTCCCAGCCAAGAACAGGCTATTCATTTGATCAGCCCCGGCTAATGTCTACGAGGAAGCCGAATCTGTGTCCACAGGCACGGATCCGTGCACGAGCACTTCCAGGAAATGACATCCAAGGGTTCCCAAAACTGGGGATCTTCAAATGAGCTGTGGGACACTCGGAAGAGGGCTTTCACCAAGAATTTGGCCCCAAATTCAACTAGGCATTTCCAGAGTTTGATTTCACCCTTGTGCCATGGAGAGACACAGTCCAGGCCACCTCATTCCCAAAGAATGGGAACACAGGGAACACATCTCCTCCTGTTTATCAACCATCAGAGGATTCCTTGGCACAAAGAGAGCAGGAGTCTTATGGAACCTCTACAGGATTCCAACGAACTCTGTAGGAACACTGATCTCTGCACATGTGCAAGGCAGCACTTACGCCTGCTTTCACTGTCTAGAGCTCCAGGGAAACATGACCTCCTGTGGCATCAACCTGAAAGTGCTCCTGACCCTCGTGTCCCCTTCACACCTGGCATCGACCCTGACTTTAGATTTTCTATGCAGTTATCTGTGCAGCTACCTTTACTTGAAAGCTGGAGCCAGCTATCAGACTACTGAGTCGCTCATCCAATTTCAAGATTCACGGGAAAAGCGCCCCGCAAATCCTGCGAGTCCAGCCGCAACTGACACACGCTTTCAATTACAGCAAGTTGACCAGTCTCCTGTAGAGCTCTGGGCCATTCACATCTCATAAATATCTTGGGAAAATACATTGTTCTAGTTGGCCGTTTCTCCCATTTCGGTAGGCCCTATCGGACTTGGACCCAGGCTATCGCAGACGACTCCAGCGCACATGTTTCAGCATTCTCTGATTCCTAAGTATCCACCCACGCACATCACCGCCACTTAGTCAACCAGGCAAGGTCAAGCAAACACCAGGGGACATGCCTCAGCCTTGTCAGCAAACCCTATTGCCTTTTGCGGTGTATCCTCACTTGCCTAAGTGTCAGATGGGGCCAGGGCAAATCACGGGAAATCCCTCACCTTTTGTCCTCGCAACGGTGAACTCCTCGGAGGCAGGTTGTGCTAAAGGACACAAAAAGAGGAAAAGAGCCAAGGAATCAGCCTGACCAAAATCGGCCACCCAGGTCTTTTGGATTACTTGGTGCAGGTGAAAGAAATCAAAATGGGAGTCCGCTCTAAAGAAGATCTGGAAGGCTGGGCCAAAGGACTTTCCCACAGGGCCTCAGCATAACCTCTCTGAGCATGATTTTTAGGTCATCATCTCTCTTCCAGACAGATTATGTCATCATTGACCCCAGCCATATCACTCCCCAGGAAAAATCCCCTGAGACCTGAAGATGCTTACCACAAATGTCTTCCTTCCACCCAGGAAGGACAGTGGATGAGAGCGTTCACACATCATCTTCCAGTTTCCCGGGCAGTTGGCTTGACCCCCATGAAAGCGGCACAAGAGACATCGACCTCACTAACCCTTTGAAAAGGGGAAATCAGTAAGACAGAGATCCCAGAAGAGAAACTCACTTCCCTAAGGCTAGGCTTTCAGCCAGACATTCGCGAACACATGGACAAAATCAAGACAGCCATTTGCAACCCGCTGGGGAGTCTGCTGACCCATGACAGCAGGAGAGAATCATGCAATATTCAGAAGAAGGCAGAGAGGTCTCTGGATGTAGCAGAAATTTACAGGAGGACCCAGGCAAAAGGAGCCTTTGCCATTGCTTAAGCCTGACTGATGTGTTGAAGGCAGCCAACTATGCGTCCACGGGCACTGTCCAATGTGTGCGGACTCCCGGGAAATGGCACCCAAGAGTCCCCAGCACCGGGGGATCTTCAAATCAGCTGGAGGACATTTGGAAAAGAATAGCTTTCCAAGAATTCTGCCAACACTTGTTAAAATTGCCACAGTCCTTCAACGCTTTCATTTCACCACTGAGCCATGGAGAGACACAATCGAATCTACCTCAGGCCCCAATAATCCCCAGAGAGGGAACACATCTCCTCCCGTATATCAAGCATCAGAGGATCCCGTGGGGCACACGGAAAAGGAGTTCTATGGAATCTCTACAAGATTCCAAAGATCTGTCAAGAAAATGATCTTTCCACATGTGGAAGGCAGCAGTTATGCCTGCATTGCCTGATTAGACTGTCAGCAGATCCTGACCTCCTGTGGTATGAACCTGAAACTAGTCATGACGCTCGCGACCCACGTACCGAATGGTATTGAGCCTGGCATTAGCTTTTTGACTCAGATAGTGGTGCTGCTGCCTTTTCTTGAATGCTACAGCGAGGTGTCAGGCTACTCCAGTCTTCATCCAATACCAAGATGTCTGGGAAAGAGGCCCTGGAGATCCTAAGAGTCCAGTCGCAACTGACACAGGCTTTCAACTAGGGCAAGTCTCTCTGGTTTCTCCAGTAGAGCTGCTACACACTCCCATCCCGTAAAGAGTTGAGAGTTGAAAATATTCTCAAACTTCCGTAGGCATACCCGACTGGGAACCGGACTAGCAAAAATTACTCAAGTGGAAATTCTTCTAGGTTCCTGTGCTTCCTAACTATCCACCCGTGCATATCACCGCCACTTGGTCAATCGGTCAGGTCAAGCTCAAAGCAGGGGACACGTCTCAGCTTTTCCACAAAACCCGACTGCCTCTTGGGCTCCATTTTCACTTGTCTAAGTGTCACCAGAGACAAGGGAAAACCGCCGTCATTCACTCACCTTGAGTTCTTTCGGTGGTGAATCTCCTGAAAGCAGGTCTTTCGAAATGACAGAAAAAGACGAAAAGAGCCAAGGAATCAGCATGACCAGAATCGGTCAGGGAGGAGTTTTTGATCACTTGGTGGAGGAAAAAGGGATCCAAATGGGGGTCCCCTCTAAAGCAGATCATTAACGTTAGGGAAAAGGAGTTTCTCTCTGGGCCTCAGCGGGATCCTATTGAGCATGATTTTTATGTCATCATCTCTCTTCGAGACAAGTTGAGGTGTCTTCGTTGACCCGAGACATCTCAATCTCCGGGAGAAATCACCTGAGTCTTCAAGTTCCTCACCACCGATATCGTCCATCCAGCCCGCAATCACGCAGGATGAGAAGGTTCGCACATCCTCTTCCGGTTTCCCGGGGAGTAGCTTGACCCTCATGAAAGCAGGAAAACAGGCTTCGACCTTGCAATCCTTTGAGGAAGGGCAAAGAAGTAAGTCAGACATCAGACGAGAGACATTCATTGCCTAACAGCTATGCTTTTTCCACATATAGCCCAAAAGAGGGACGAAATCAAGACACACACTTCTCGCCCATTAGTGAGACTGCTGACCCTTGACAGAAAGGCAGACGCGTGCCAGATCAAGACAAGGCATAGAGGACTCCGAATGGAGAAAAGTACTCAGGAAGTCCCAGCCAAGAACAGGCTATTCATTTGATCAGCCCCGGCTAATGTCTACGAGGAAGCCGAATCTGTGTCCACAGGCACGGATCCGTGCACGAGCACTTCCAGGAAATGACATCCAAGGGTTCCCAAAACTGGGGATCTTCAAATGAGCTGTGGGACACTCGGAAGAGGGCTTTCACCAAGAATTTGGCCCCAAATTCAACTAGGCATTTCCAGAGTTTGATTTCACCCTTGTGCCATGGAGAGACACAGTCCAGGCCACCTCATTCCCAAAGAATGGGAACACAGGGAACACATCTCCTCCTGTTTATCAACCATCAGAGGATTCCTTGGCACAAAGAGAGCAGGAGTCTTATGGAACCTCTACAGGATTCCAACGAACTCTGTAGGAACACTGATCTCTGCACATGTGCAAGGCAGCACTTACGCCTGCTTTCACTGTCTAGAGCTCCAGGGAAACATGACCTCCTGTGGCATCAACCTGAAAGTGCTCCTGACCCTCGTGTCCCCTTCACACCTGGCATCGACCCTGACTTTAGATTTTCTATGCAGTTATCTGTGCAGCTACCTTTACTTGAAAGCTGGAGCCAGCTATCAGACTACTGAGTCGCTCATCCAATTTCAAGATTCACGGGAAAAGCGCCCCGCAAATCCTGCGAGTCCAGCCGCAACTGACACACGCTTTCAATTACAGCAAGTTGACCAGTCTCCTGTAGAGCTCTGGGCCATTCACATCTCATAAATATCTTGGGAAAATACATTGTTCTAGTTGGCCGTTTCTCCCATTTCGGTAGGCCCTATCGGACTTGGACCCAGGCTATCGCAGACGACTCCAGCGCACATGTTTCAGCATTCTCTGATTCCTAAGTATCCACCCACGCACATCACCGCCACTTAGTCAACCAGGCAAGGTCAAGCAAACACCAGGGGACATGCCTCAGCCTTGTCAGCAAACCCTATTGCCTTTTGCGGTGTATCCTCACTTGCCTAAGTGTCAGATGGGGCCAGGGCAAATCACGGGAAATCCCTCACCTTTTGTCCTCGCAACGGTGAACTCCTCGGAGGCAGGTTGTGCTAAAGGACACAAAAAGAGGAAAAGAGCCAAGGAATCAGCCTGACCAAAATCGGCCACCCAGGTCTTTTGGATTACTTGGTGCAGGTGAAAGAAATCAAAATGGGAGTCCGCTCTAAAGAAGATCTGGAAGGCTGGGCCAAAGGACTTTCCCACAGGGCCTCAGCATAACCTCTCTGAGCATGATTTTTAGGTCATCATCTCTCTTCCAGACAGATTATGTCATCATTGACCCCAGCCATATCACTCCCCAGGAAAAATCCCCTGAGACCTGAAGATGCTTACCACAAATGTCTTCCTTCCACCCAGGAAGGACAGTGGATGAGAGCGTTCACACATCATCTTCCAGTTTCCCGGGCAGTTGGCTTGACCCCCATGAAAGCGGCACAAGAGACATCGACCTCACTAACCCTTTGAAAAGGGGAAATCAGTAAGACAGAGATCCCAGAAGAGAAACTCACTTCCCTAAGGCTAGGCTTTCAGCCAGACATTCGCGAACACATGGACAAAATCAAGACAGCCATTTGCAACCCGCTGGGGAGTCTGCTGACCCATGACAGCAGGAGAGAATCATGCAATATTCAGAAGAAGGCAGAGAGGTCTCTGGATGTAGCACAAATTTACAGGAGGACCCAGGCAAAAGGAGCCTTTGCCATTGCTTAAGCCTGACTGATGTGTTGAAGGCAGCCAACTATGCGTCCACGGGCACTGTCCAATGTGTGCGGACTCCCGGGAAATGGCACCCAAGAGTCCCCAGCACCGGGGGATCTTCAAATCAGCTGGAGGACATTTGGAAAAGAATAGCTTTCCAAGAATTCTGCCAACACTTGTTAAAATTGCCACAGTCCTTCAACGCTTTCATTTCACCACTGAGCCATGGAGAGACACAATCGAATCTACCTCAGGCCCCAATAATCCCCAGAGAGGGAACACATCTCCTCCCGTATATCAAGCATCAGAGGATCCCGTGGGGCACACGGAAAAGGAGTTCTATGGAATCTCTACAAGATTCCAAAGATCTGTCAAGAAAATGATCTTTCCACATGTGGAAGGCAGCAGTTATGCCTGCATTGCCTGATTAGACTGTCAGCAGATCCTGACCTCCTGTGGTATGAACCTGAAACTAGTCATGACGCTCGCGACCCACGTACCGAATGGTATTGAGCCTGGCATTAGCTTTTTGACTCAGATAGTGGTGCTGCTGCCTTTTCTTGAATGCTACAGCGAGGTGTCAGGCTACTCCAGTCTTCATCCAATACCAAGATGTCTGGGAAAGAGGCCCTGGAGATCCTAAGAGTCCAGTCGCAACTGACACAGGCTTTCAACTAGGGCAAGTCTCTCTGGTTTCTCCAGTAGAGCTGCTACACACTCCCATCCCGTAAAGAGTTGAGAGTTGAAAATATTCTCAAACTTCCGTAGACATACCCGACTGGGAACCGGACTAGCAAAAATTACTCAAGTGGAAATTCTTCTAGGTTCCTGTGCTTCCTAACTATCCACCCGTGCATATCACCGCCACTTGGTCAATCGGTCAGGTCAAGCTCAAAGCAGGGGACACGTCTCAGCTTTTCCACAAAACCCGACTGCCTCTTGGGCTCCATTTTCACTTGTCTAAGTGTCACCAGAGACAAGGGAAAACCGCCGTCATTCACTCACCTTGAGTTCTTTCGGTGGTGAATCTCCTGAAAGCAGGTCTTTCGAAATGACAGAAAAAGACGAAAAGAGCCAAGGAATCAGCATGACCAAAATCGGTCAGGGAGGAGTTTTTGATCACTTGGTGGAGGAAAAAGGGATCCAAACGGGGGTCCCCTCTAAAGCAGATCATTAACGTTAGGGAAAAGGAGTTTCTCTCTGGGCCTCAGCGGGATCCTATTGAGCATGATTTTTATGTCATCATCTCTCTTCGAGACAAGTTGAGGTGTCTTCGTTGACCCGAGACATCTCAATCCCCGGGAGAAATCACCTGAGTCTTCAAGTTCCTCACCACCGATATCGTCCATCCAGCCCGCAATCACGCAGGATGAGAAGGTTCGCACATCCTCTTCCGGTTTCCCGGGGAGTAGCTTGACCCTCATGAAAGCAGGAAAACAGGCTTCGACCTTGCAATCCTTTGAGGAAGGGCAAAGAAGTAAGTCAGACATCAGACGAGAGACATTCATTGCCTAACAGCTATGCTTTTTCCACATATAGCCCAAAAGAGGGACGAAATCAAGACACACACTTCTCGCCCATTAGTGAGACTGCTGACCCTTGACAGAAAGGCAGACGCGTGCCAGATCAAGACAAGGCATAGAGGACTCCGAATGGAGAAAAGTACTCAGGAAGTCCCAGCCAAGAACAGGCTATTCATTTGATCAGCCCCGGCTAATGTCTACGAGGAAGCCGAATCTGTGTCCACAGGCACGGATCCGTGCACGAGCACTTCCAGGAAATGACATCCAAGGGTTCCCAAAACTGGGGATTTTCAAATGAGCTGTGGGACACTCGGAAGAGGGCTTTCACCAAGAATTTGGCCCCAAATTCAACTAGGCATTTCCAGAGTTTGATTTCACCCTTGTGCCATGGAGAGACACAGTCCAGGCCACCTCATTCCCAAAGAATGGGAACACAGGGAACACATCTCCTCCTGTTTATCAACCATCAGAGGATTCCTTGGCACAAAGAGAGCAGGAGTCTTATGGAACCTCTACAGGATTCCAACGAACTCTGTAGGAACACTGATCTCTGCACATGTGCAAGGCAGCACTTACGCCTGCTTTCACTGTCTAGAGCTCCAGGGAAACATGACCTCCTGTGGCATCAACCTGAAAGTGCTCCTGACCCTCGTGTCCCCTTCACACCTGGCATCGACCCTGACTTTAGATTTTCTATGCAGTTATCTGTGCAGCTACCTTTACTTGAAAGCTGGAGCCAGCTATCAGACTACTGAGTCGCTCATCCAATTTCAAGATTCACGGGAAAAGCGCCCCGCAAATCCTGCGAGTCCAGCCGCAACTGACACACGCTTTCAATTACAGCAAGTTGACCAGTCTCCTGTAGAGCTCTGGGCCATTCACATCTCATAAATATCTTGGGAAAATACATTGTTCTAGTTGGCCGTTTCTCCTATTTCGGTAGGCCCTATCGGACTTGGACCCAGGCTATCGCAGACGACTCCAGCGCACATGTTTCAGCATTCTCTGATTCCTAAGTATCCACCCACGCACATCACCGCCACTTAGTCAACCAGGCAAGGTCAAGCAAACACCAGGGGACATGCCTCAGCCTTGTCAGCAAACCCTACTGCCTTTTGCGGTGTATCCTCACTTGCCTAAGTGTCAGATGGGGCCAGGGCAAATCACGGGAAATCCCTCACCTTTTGTCCTCGCAACGGTGAACTCCTCGGAGGCAGGTTGTGCTAAAGGACACAAAAAGAGGAAAAGAGCCAAGGAATCAGCCTGACCAAAATCGGCCACACAGGTCTTTTGGATTACTTGGTGCAGGTGAAAGAAATCAAAATGGGAGTCCGCTCTAAAGAAGATCTGGAAGGCTGGGCCAAAGGACTTTCCCACAGGGCCTCAGCATAACCTCTCTGAGCATGATTTTTAGGTCATCATCTCTCTTCCAGACAGATTATGTCATCATTGACCCCAGCCATATCACTCCCCAGGAAAAATCCCCTGAGACCTGAAGATGCTTACCACAAATGTCTTCCTTCCACCCAGGAAGGACAGTGGATGAGAGCGTTCACACATCATCTTCCAGTTTCCCGGGCAGTTGGCTTGACCCCCATGAAAGCGGCACAAGAGACATCGACCTCACTAACCCTTTGAAAAGGGGAAATCAGTAAGACAGAGATCCCAGAAGAGAAACTCACTTCCCTAAGGCTAGGCTTTCAGCCAGACATTCGCGAACACATGGACAAAATCAAGACAGCCATTTGCAACCCGCTGGGGAGTCTGCTGACCCATGACAGCAGGAGAGAATCATGCAATATTCAGAAGAAGGCAGAGAGGTCTCTGGATGTAGCACAAATTTACAGGAGGACCCAGGCAAAAGGAGCCTTTGCCATTGCTTAAGCCTGACTGATGTGTTGAAGGCAGCCAACTATGCGTCCACGGGCACTGTCCAATGTGTGCGGACTCCCGGGAAATGGCACCCAAGAGTCCCCAGCACCGGGGGATCTTCAAATCAGCTGGAGGACATTTGGAAAAGAATAGCTTTCCAAGAATTCTGCCAACACTTGTTAAAATTGCCACAGTCCTTCAACGCTTTCATTTCACCACTGAGCCATGGAGAGACACAATCGAATCTACCTCAGGCCCCAATAATCCCCAGAGAGGGAACACATCTCCTCCCGTATATCAAGCATCAGAGGATCCCGTGGGGCACACGGAAAAGGAGTTCTATGGAATCTCTACAAGATTCCAAAGATCTGTCAAGAAAATGATCTTTCCACATGTGGAAGGCAGCAGTTATGCCTGCATTGCCTGATTAGACTGTCAGCAGATCCTGACCTCCTGTGGTATGAACCTGAAACTAGTCATGACGCTCGCGACCCACGTACCGAATGGTATTGAGCCTGGCATTAGCTTTTTGACTCAGATAGTGGTGCTGCTGCCTTTTCTTGAATGCTACAGCGAGGTGTCAGGCTACTCCAGTCTTCATCCAATACCAAGATGTCTGGGAAAGAGGCCCTGGAGATCCTAAGAGTCCAGTCGCAACTGACACAGGCTTTCAACTAGGGCAAGTCTCTCTGGTTTCTCCAGTAGAGCTGCTACACACTCCCATCCCGTAAAGAGTTGAGAGTTGAAAATATTCTCAAACTTCCGTAGGCATACCCGACTGGGAACCGGACTAGCAAAAATTACTCAAGTGGAAATTCTTCTAGGTTCCTGTGCTTCCTAACTATCCACCCGTGCATATCACCGCCACTTGGTCAATCGGTCAGGTCAA
This sequence comes from Loxodonta africana, assembly GCF_030014295.1. NCBI lineage: Eukaryota > Metazoa > Chordata > Mammalia > Proboscidea > Elephantidae > Loxodonta > Loxodonta africana. Next base: position 353,615 of record NC_087354.1, read on the forward strand.
GCTCAAAGCAGGGGACACGTCTCAGCTTTTCCACAAAACCCGACTGCCTCTTGGGCTCCATTTTCACTTGTCTAAGTGTCACCAGAGACAAGGGAAAACCGCCGTCATTCACTCACCTTGAGTTCTTTCGGTGGTGAATCTCCTGAAAGCAGGTCTTTCGAAATGACAGAAAAAGACGAAAAGAGCCAAGGAATCAGCATGACCAGAATCGGTCAGGGAGGAGTTTTTGATCACTTGGTGGAGGAAAAAGGGATCCAAATGGGGGTCCCCTCTAAAGCAGATCATTAACGTTAGGGAAAAGGAGTTTCTCTCTGGGCCTCAGCGGGATCCTATTGAGCATGATTTTTATGTCATCATCTCTCTTCGAGACAAGTTGAGGTGTCTTCGTTGACCCGAGACATCTCAATCTCCGGGAGAAATCACCTGAGTCTTCAAGTTCCTCACCACCGATATCGTCCATCCAGCCCGCAATCACGCAGGATGAGAAGGTTCGCACATCCTCTTCCGGTTTCCCGGGGAGTAGCTTGACCCTCATGAAAGCAGGAAAACAGGCTTCGACCTTGCAATCCTTTGAGGAAGGGCAAAGAAGTAAGTCAGACATCAGACGAGAGACATTCATTGCCTAACAGCTATGCTTTTTCCACATATAGCCCAAAAGAGGGACGAAATCAAGACACACACTTCTCGCCCATTAGTGAGACTGCTGACCCTTGACAGAAAGGCAGACGCGTGCCAGATCAAGACAAGGCATAGAGGACTCCGAATGGAGAAAAGTACTCAGGAAGTCCCAGCCAAGAACAGGCTATTCATTTGATCAGCCCCGGCTAATGTCTACGAGGAAGCCGAATCTGTGTCCACAGGCACGGATCCGTGCACGAGCACTTCCAGGAAATGACATCCAAGGGTTCCCAAAACTGGGGATCTTCAAATGAGCTGTGGGACACTCGGAAGAGGGCTTTCACCAAGAATTTGGCCCCAAATTCAACTAGGCATTTCCAGAGTTTGATTTCACCCTTGTGCCATGGAGAGACACAGTCCAGGCCACCTCATTCCCAAAGAATGGGAACACAGGGAACACATCTCCTCCTGTTTATCAACCATCAGAGGATTCCTTGGCACAAAGAGAGCAGGAGTCTTATGGAACCTCTACAGGATTCCAACGAACTCTGTAGGAACACTGATCTCTGCACATGTGCAAGGCAGCACTTACGCCTGCTTTCACTGTCTAGAGCTCCAGGGAAACATGACCTCCTGTGGCATCAACCTGAAAGTGCTCCTGACCCTCGTGTCCCCTTCACACCTGGCATCGACCCTGACTTTAGATTTTCTATGCAGTTATCTGTGCAGCTACCTTTACTTGAAAGCTGGAGCCAGCTATCAGACTACTGAGTCGCTCATCCAATTTCAAGATTCACGGGAAAAGCGCCCCGCAAATCCTGCGAGTCCAGCCGCAACTGACACACGCTTTCAATTACAGCAAGTTGACCAGTCTCCTGTAGAGCTCTGGGCCATTCACATCTCATAAATATCTTGGGAAAATACATTGTTCTAGTTGGCCGTTTCTCCCATTTCGGTAGGCCCTATCGGACTTGGACCCAGGCTATCGCAGACGACTCCAGCGCACATGTTTCAGCATTCTCTGATTCCTAAGTATCCACCCACGCACATCACCGCCACTTAGTCAACCAGGCAAGGTCAAGCAAACACCAGGGGACATGCCTCAGCCTTGTCAGCAAACCCTACTGCCTTTTGCGGTGTATCCTCACTTGCCTAAGTGTCAGATGGGGCCAGGGCAAATCACGGGAAATCCCTCACCTTTTGTCCTCGCAACGGTGAACTCCTCGGAGGCAGGTTGTGCTAGAGGACACAAAAAGAGGAAAAGAGCCAAGGAATCAGCCTGACCAAAATCGGCCACCCAGGTCTTTTGGATTACTTGGTGCAGGTGAAAGAAATCAAAATGGGAGTCCGCTCTAAAGAAGATCTGGAAGGCTGGGCCAAAGGACTTTCCCACAGGGCCTCAGCATAACCTCTCTGAGCATGATTTTTAGGTCATCATCTCTCTTCCAGACAGATTATGTCATCATTGACCCCAGCCATATCACTCCCCAGGAAAAATCCCCTGAGACCTGAAGATGCTTACCACAAATGTCTTCCTTCCACCCAGGAAGGACAGTGGATGAGAGCGTTCACACATCATCTTCCAGTTTCCCGGGCAGTTGGCTTGACCCCCATGAAAGCGGCACAAGAGACATCGACCTCACTAACCCTTTGAAAAGGGGAAATCAGTAAGACAGAGATCCCAGAAGAGAAACTCACTTCCCTAAGGCTAGGCTTTCAGCCAGACATTCGCGAACACATGGACAAAATCAAGACAGCCATTTGCAACCCGCTGGGGAGTCTGCTGACCCATGACAGCAGGAGAGAATCATGCAATATTCAGAAGAAGGCAGAGAGGTCTCTGGATGTAGCACAAATTTACAGGAGGACCCAGGCAAAAGGAGCCTTTGCCATTGCTTAAGCCTGACTGATGTGTTGAAGGCAGCCAACTATGCGTCCACGGGCACTGTCCAATGTGTGCGGACTCCCGGGAAATGGCACCCAAGAGTCCCCAGCACCGGGGGATCTTCAAATCAGCTGGAGGACATTTGGAAAAGAATAGCTTTCCAAGAATTCTGCCAACACTTGTTAAAATTGCCACAGTCCTTCAACGCTTTCATTTCACCACTGAGCCATGGAGAGACACAATCGAATCTACCTCAGGCCCCAATAATCCCCAGAGAGGGAACACATCTCCTCCCGTATATCAAGCATCAGAGGATCCCGTGGGGCACACGGAAAAGGAGTTCTATGGAATCTCTACAAGATTCCAAAGATCTGTCAAGAAAATGATCTTTCCACATGTGGAAGGCAGCAGTTATGCCTGCATTGCCTGATTAGACTGTCAGCAGATCCTGACCTCCTGTGGTATGAACCTGAAACTAGTCATGACGCTCGCGACCCACGTACCGAATGGTATTGAGCCTGGCATTAGCTTTTTGACTCAGATAGTGGTGCTGCTGCCTTTTCTTGAATGCTACAGCGAGGTGTCAGGCTACTCCAGTCTTCATCCAATACCAAGATGTCTGGGAAAGAGGCCCTGGAGATCCTAAGAGTCCAGTCGCAACTGACACAGGCTTTCAACTAGGGCAAGTCTCTCTGGTTTCTCCAGTAGAGCTGCTACACACTCCCATCCCGTAAAGAGTTGAGAGTTGAAAATATTCTCAAACTTCCGTAGGCATACCCGACTGGGAACCGGACTAGCAAAAATTACTCAAGTGGAAATTCTTCTAGGTTCCTGTGCTTCCTAACTATCCACCCGTGCATATCACCGCCACTTGGTCAATCGGTCAGGTCAAGCTCAAAGCAGGGGACACGTCTCAGCTTTTCCACAAAACCCGACTGCCTCTTGGGCTCCATTTTCACTTGTCTAAGTGTCACCAGAGACAAGGGAAAACCGCCGTCATTCACTCACCTTGAGTTCTTTCGGTGGTGAATCTCCTGAAAGCAGGTCTTTCGAAATGACAGAAAAAGACGAAAAGAGCCAAGGAATCAGCATGACCAGAATCGGTCAGGGAGGAGTTTTTGATCACTTGGTGGAGGAAAAAGGGATCCAAACGGGGGTCCCCTCTAAAGCAGATCATTAACGTTAGGGAAAAGGAGTTTCTCTCTGGGCCTCAGCGGGATCCTATTGAGCATGATTTTTATGTCATCATCTCTCTTCGAGACAAGTTGAGGTGTCTTCGTTGACCCGAGACATCTCAATCTCCGGGAGAAATCACCTGAGTCTTCAAGTTCCTCACCACCGATATCGTCCATCCAGCCCGCAATCACGCAGGATGAGAAGGTTCGCACATCCTCTTCCGGTTTCCCGGGGAGTAGCTTGACCCTCATGAAAGCAGGAAAACAGGCTTCGACCTTGCAATCCTTTGAGGAAGGGCAAAGAAGTAAGTCAGACATCAGACGAGAGACATTCATTGCCTAACAGCTATGCTTTTTCCACATATAGCCCAAAAGAGGGACGAAATCAAGACACACACTTCTCGCCCATTAGTGAGACTGCTGACCCTTGACAGAAAGGCAGACGCGTGCCAGATCAAGACAAGGCATAGAGGACTCCGAATGGAGAAAAGTACTCAGGAAGTCCCAGCCAAGAACAGGCTATTCATTTGATCAGCCCCGGCTAATGTCTACGAGGGAGCCGAATCTGTGTCCACAGGCACGGATCCGTGCACGAGCACTTCCAGGAAATGACATCCAAGGGTTCCCAAAACTGGGGATCTTCAAATGAGCTGTGGGACACTCGGAAGAGGGCTTTCACCAAGAATTTGGCCCCAAATTCAACTAGGCATTTCCAGAGTTTGATTTCACCCTTGTGCCATGGAGAGACACAGTCCAGGCCACCTCATTCCCAAAGAATGGGAACACAGGGAACACATCTCCTCCTGTTTATCAACCATCAGAGGATTCCTTGGCACAAAGAGAGCAGGAGTCTTATGGAACCTCTACAGGATTCCAACGAACTCTGTAGGAACACTGATCTCTGCACATGTGCAAGGCAGCACTTACGCCTGCTTTCACTGTCTAGAGCTCCAGGGAAACATGACCTCCTGTGGCATCAACCTGAAAGTGCTCCTGACCCTCGTGTCCCCTTCACACCTGGCATCGACCCTGACTTTAGATTTTCTATGCAGTTATCTGTGCAGCTACCTTTACTTGAAAGCTGGAGCCAGCTATCAGACTACTGAGTCGCTCATCCAATTTCAAGATTCACGGGAAAAGCGCCCCGCAAATCCTGCGAGTCCAGCCGCAACTGACACACGCTTTCAATTACAGCAAGTTGACCAGTCTCCTGTAGAGCTCTGGGCCATTCACATCTCATAAATATCTTGGGAAAATACATTGTTCTAGTTGGCCGTTTCTCCCATTTCGGTAGGCCCTATCGGACTTGGACCCAGGCTATCGCAGACGACTCCAGCGCACATGTTTCAGCATTCTCTGATTCCTAAGTATCCACCCACGCACATCACCGCCACTTAGTCAACCAGGCAAGGTCAAGCAAACACCAGGGGACATGCCTCAGCCTTGTCAGCAAACCCTACTGCCTTTTGCGGTGTATCCTCACTTGCCTAAGTGTCAGATGGGGCCAGGGCAAATCACGGGAAATCCCTCACCTTTTGTCCTCGCAACGGTGAACTCCTCGGAGGCAGGTTGTGCTAAAGGACACAAAAAGAGGAAAAGAGCCAAGGAATCAGCCTGACCAAAATCGGCCACCCAGGTCTTTTGGATTACTTGGTGCAGGTGAAAGAAATCAAAATGGGAGTCCGCTCTAAAGAAGATCTGGAAGGCTGGGCCAAAGGACTTTCCCACAGGGCCTCAGCATAACCTCTCTGAGCATGATTTTTAGGTCATCATCTCTCTTCCAGACAGATTATGTCATCATTGACCCCAGCCATATCACTCCCCAGGAAAAATCCCCTGAGACCTGAAGATGCTTACCACAAATGTCTTCCTTCCACCCAGGAAGGACAGTGGATGAGAGCGTTCACACATCATCTTCCAGTTTCCCGGGCAGTTGGCTTGACCCCCATGAAAGCGGCACAAGAGACATCGACCTCACTAACCCTTTGAAAAGGGGAAATCAGTAAGACAGAGATCCCAGAAGAGAAACTCACTTCCCTAAGGCTAGGCTTTCAGCCAGACATTCGCGAACACATGGACAAAATCAAGACAGCCATTTGCAACCCGCTGGGGAGTCTGCTGACCCATGACAGCAGGAGAGAATCATGCAATATTCAGAAGAAGGCAGAGAGGTCTCTGGATGTAGCACAAATTTACAGGAGGACCCAGGCAAAAGGAGCCTTTGCCATTGCTTAAGCCTGACTGATGTGTTGAAGGCAGCCAACTATGCGTCCACGGGCACTGTCCAATGTGTGCGGACTCCCGGGAAATGGCACCCAAGAGTCCCCAGCACCGGGGGATCTTCAAATCAGCTGGAGGACATTTGGAAAAGAATAGCTTTCCAAGAATTCTGCCAACACTTGTTAAAATTGCCACAGTCCTTCAACGCTTTCATTTCACCACTGAGCCATGGAGAGACACAATCGAATCTACCTCAGGCCCCAATAATCCCCAGAGAGGGAACACATCTCCTCCCGTATATCAAGCATCAGAGGATCCCGTGGGGCACACGGAAAAGGAGTTCTATGGAATCTCTACAAGATTCCAAAGATCTGTCAAGAAAATGATCTTTCCACATGTGGAAGGCAGCAGTTATGCCTGCATTGCCTGATTAGACTGTCAGCAGATCCTGACCTCCTGTGGTATGAACCTGAAACTAGTCATGACGCTCGCGACCCACGTACCGAATGGTATTGAGCCTGGCATTAGCTTTTTGACTCAGATAGTGGTGCTGCTGCCTTTTCTTGAATGCTACAGCGAGGTGTCAGGCTACTCCAGTCTTCATCCAATACCAAGATGTCTGGGAAAGAGGCCCTGGAGATCCTAAGAGTCCAGTCGCAACTGACACAGGCTTTCAACTAGGGCAAGTCTCTCTGGTTTCTCCAGTAGAGCTGCTACACACTCCCATCCCGTAAAGAGTTGAGAGTTGAAAATATTCTCAAACTTCCGTAGGCATACCCGACTGGGAACCGGACTAGCAAAAATTACTCAAGTGGAAATTCTTCTAGGTTCCTGTGCTTCCTAACTATCCACCCGTGCATATCACCGCCACTTGGTCAATCGGTCAGGTCAAGCTCAAAGCAGGGGACACGTCTCAGCTTTTCCACAAAACCCGACTGCCTCTTGGGCTCCATTTTCACTTGTCTAAGTGTCACCAGAGACAAGGGAAAACCGCCGTCATTCACTCACCTTGAGTTCTTTCGGTGGTGAATCTCCTGAAAGCAGGTCTTTCGAAATGACAGAAAAAGACGAAAAGAGCCAAGGAATCAGCATGACCACAATCGGTCAGGGAGGAGTTTTTGATCACTTGGTGGAGGAAAAAGGGATCCAAACGGGGGTCCCCTCTAAAGCAGATCATTAACGTTAGGGAAAAGGAGTTTCTCTCTGGGCCTCAGCGGGATCCTATTGAGCATGATTTTTATGTCATCATCTCTCTTCGAGACAAGTTGAGGTGTCTTCGTTGACCCGAGACATCTCAATCCCCGGGAGAAATCACCTGAGTCTTCAAGTTCCTCACCACCGATATCGTCCATCCAGCCCGCAATCACGCAGGATGAGAAGGTTCGCACATCCTCTTCCGGTTTCCCGGGGAGTAGCTTGACCCTCATGAAAGCAGGAAAACAGGCTTCGACCTTGCAATCCTTTGAGGAAGGGCAAAGAAGTAAGTCAGACATCAGACGAGAGACATTCATTGCCTAACAGCTATGCTTTTTCCACATATAGCCCAAAAGAGGGACGAAATCAAGACACACACTTCTCGCCCATTAGTGAGACTGCTGACCCTTGACAGAAAGGCAGACGCGTGCCAGATCAAGACAAGGCATAGAGGACTCCGAATGGAGAAAAGTACTCAGGAAGTCCCAGCCAAGAACAGGCTATTCATTTGATCAGCCCCGGCTAATGTCTACGAGGAAGCCGAATCTGTGTCCACAGGCACGGATCCGTGCACGAGCACTTCCAGGAAATGACATCCAAGGGTTCCCAAAACTGGGGATCTTCAAATGAGCTGTGGGACACTCGGAAGAGGGCTTTCACCAAGAATTTGGCCCCAAATTCAACTAGGCATTTCCAGAGTTTGATTTCACCCTTGTGCCATGGAGAGACACAGTCCAGGCCACCTCATTCCCAAAGAATGGGAACACAGGGAACACATCTCCTCCTGTTTATCAACCATCAGAGGATTCCTTGGCACAAAGAGAGCAGGAGTCTTATGGAACCTCTACAGGATTCCAACGAACTCTGTAGGAACACTGATCTCTGCACATGTGCAAGGCAGCACTTACGCCTGCTTTCACTGTCTAGAGCTCCAGGGAAACATGACCTCCTGTGGCATCAACCTGAAAGTGCTCCTGACCCTCGTGTCCCCTTCACACCTGGCATCGACCCTGACTTTAGATTTTCTATGCAGTTATCTGTGCAGCTACCTTTACTTGAAAGCTGGAGCCAGCTATCAGACTACTGAGTCGCTCATCCAATTTCAAGATTCACGGGAAAAGCGCCCCGCAAATCCTGCGAGTCCAGCCGCAACTGACACACGCTTTCAATTACAGCAAGTTGACCAGTCTCCTGTAGAGCTCTGGGCCATTCACATCTCCTAAATATCTTGGGAAAATACATTGTTCTAGTTGGCCGTTTCTCCCATTTCGGTAGGCCCTATCGGACTTGGACCCAGGCTATCGCAGACGACTCCAGCGCACATGTTTCAGCATTCTCTGATTCCTAAGTATCCACCCACGCACATCACCGCCACTTAGTCAACCAGGCAAGGTCAAGCAAACACCAGGGGACATGCCTCAGCCTTGTCAGCAAACCCTACTGCCTTTTGCGGTGTATCCTCACTTGCCTAAGTGTCAGATGGGGCCAGGGCAAATCACGGGAAATCCCTCACCTTTTGTCCTCGCAACGGTGAACTCCTCGGAGGCAGGTTGTGCTAAAGGACACAAAAAGAGGAAAAGAGCCAAGGAATCAGCCTGACCAAAATCGGCCACCCAGGTCTTTTGGATTACTTGGTGCAGGTGAAAGAAATCAAAATGGGAGTCCGCTCTAAAGAAGATCTGGAAGGCTGGGCCAAAGGACTTTCCCACAGGGCCTCAGCATAACCTCTCTGAGCATGATTTTTAGGTCATCATCTCTCTTCCAGACAGATTATGTCATCATTGACCCCAGCCATATCACTCCCCAGGAAAAATCCCCTGAGACCTGAAGATGCTTACCACAAATGTCTTCCTTCCACCCAGGAAGGACAGTGGATGAGAGCGTTCACACATCATCTTCCAGTTTCCCGGGCAGTTGGCTTGACCCCCATGAAAGCGGCACAAGAGACATCGACCTCACTAACCCTTTGAAAAGGGGAAATCAGTAAGACAGAGATCCCAGAAGAGAAACTCACTTCCCTAAGGCTAGGCTTTCAGCCAGACATTCGGGAACACATGGACAAAATCAAGACAGCCATTTGCAACCCGCTGGGGAGTCTGCTGACCCATGACAGCAGGAGAGAATCATGCAATATTCAGAAGAAGGCAGAGAGGTCTCTGGATGTAGCACAAATTTACAGGAGGACCCAGGCAAAAGGAGCCTTTGCCATTGCTTAAGCCTGACTGATGTGTTGAAGGCAGCCAACTATGCGTCCACGGGCACTGTCCAATGTGTGCGGACTCCCGGGAAATGGCACCCAAGAGTCCCCAGCACCGGGGGATCTTCAAATCAGCTGGAGGACATTTGGAAAAGAATAGCTTTCCAAGAATTCTGCCAACACTTGTTAAAATTGCCACAGTCCTTCAACGCTTTCATTTCACCACTGAGCCATGGAGAGACACAATCGAATCTACCTCAGGCCCCAATAATCCCCAGAGAGGGAACACATCTCCTCCCGTATATCAAGCATCAGAGGATCCCGTGGGGCACACGGAAAAGGAGTTCTATGGAATCTCTACAAGATTCCAAAGATCTGTCAAGAAAATGATCTTTCCACATGTGGAAGGCAGCAGTTATGCCTGCATTGCCTGATTAGACTGTCAGCAGATCCTGACCTCCTGTGGTATGAACCTGAAACTAGTCATGACGCTCGCGACCCACGTACCGAATGGTATTGAGCCTGGCATTAGCTTTTTGACTCAGATAGTGGTGCTGCTGCCTTTTCTTGAATGCTACAGCGAGGTGTCAGGCTACTCCAGTCTTCATCCAATACCAAGATGTCTGGGAAAGAGGCCCTGGAGATCCTAAGAGTCCAGTCGCAACTGACACAGGCTTTCAACTAGGGCAAGTCTCTCTGGTTTCTCCAGTAGAGCTGCTACACACTCCCATCCCGTAAAGAGTTGAGAGTTGAAAATATTCTCAAACTTCCGTAGGCATACCCGACTGGGAACCGGACTAGCAAAAATTACTCAAGTGGAAATTCTTCTAGGTTCCTGTGCTTCCTAACTATCCACCCGTGCATATCACCGCCACTTGGTCAATCGGTCAGGTCAAGCTCAAAGCAGGGGACACGTCTCAGCTTTTCCACAAAACCCGACTGCCTCTTGGGCTCCATTTTCACTTGTCTAAGTGTCACCAGAGACAAGGGAAAACCGCCGTCATTCACTCACCTTGAGTTCTTTCGGTGGTGAATCTCCTGAAAGCAGGTCTTTCGAAATGACAGAAAAAGACGAAAAGAGCCAAGGAATCAGCATGACCAAAATCGGTCAGGGAGGAGTTTTTGATCACTTGGTGGAGGAAAAAGGGATCCAAATGGGGGTCCCCTCTAAAGCAGATCATTAACGTTAGGGAAAAGGAGTTTCTCTCTGGGCCTCAGCGGGATCCTATTGAGCATGATTTTTATGTCATCATCTCTCTTCGAGACAAGTTGAGGTGTCTTCGTTGACCCGAGACATCTCAATCCCCGGGAGAAATCACCTGAGTCTTCAAGTTCCTCACCACCGATATCGTCCATCCAGCCCGCAATCACGCAGGATGAGAAGGTTCGCACATCCTCTTCCGGTTTCCCGGGGAGTAGCTTGACCCTCATGAAAGCAGGAAAACAGGCTTCGACCTTGCAATCCTTTGAGGAAGGGCAAAGAAGTAAGTCAGACATCAGACGAGAGACATTCATTGCCTAACAGCTATGCTTTTTCCACATATAGCCCAAAAGAGGGACGAAATCAAGACACACACTTCTCGCCCATTAGTGAGACTGCTGACCCTTGACAGAAAGGCAGACACGTGCCAGATCAAGACAAGGCATAGAGGACTCCGAATGGAGAAAAGTACTCAGGAAGTCCCAGCCAAGAACAGGCTATTCATTTGATCAGCCCCGGCTTATGTCTACGAGGAAGCCGAATCTGTGTCCACAGGCACGGATCCGTGCACGAGCACTTCCAGGAAATGACATCCAAGGGTTCCCAAAACTGGGGATTTTCAAATGAGCTGTGGGACACTCGGAAGAGGGCTTTCACCAAGAATTTGGCCCCAAATTCAACTAGGCATTTCCAGAGTTTGATTTCACCCTTGTGCCATGGAGAGACACAGTCCAGGCCACCTCATTCCCAAAGAATGGGAACACAGGGAACACATCTCCTCCTGTTTATCAACCATCAGAGGATTCCTTGGCACAAAGAGAGCAGGAGTCTTATGGAACCTCTACAGGATTCCAACGAACTCTGTAGGAACACTGATCTCTGCACATGTGCAAGGCAGCACTTACGCCTGCTTTCACTGTCTAGAGCTCCAGGGAAACATGACCTCCTGTGGCATCAACCTGAAAGTGCTCCTGACCCTCGTGTCCCCTTCACACCTGGCATCGACCCTGACTTTAGATTTTCTATGCAGTTATCTGTGCAGCTACCTTTACTTGAAAGCTGGAGCCAGCTATCAGACTACTGAGTCGCTCATCCAATTTCAAGATTCACGGGAAAAGCGTCCCGCAAATCCTGCGAGTCCAGCCGCAACTGACACACGCTTTCAATTACAGCAAGTTGACCAGTCTCCTGTAGAGCTCTGGGCCATTCACATCTCATAAATATCTTGGGAAAATACATTGTTCTAATTGGCCGTTTCTCCCATTTCGGTAGGCCCTATCGGACTTGGACCCAGGCTATCGCAGACGACTCCAGCGCACATGTTTCAGCATTCTCTGATTCCTAAGTATCCACCCACGCACATCACCGCCACTTAGTCAACCAGGCAAGGTCAAGCAAACACCAGGGGACATGCCTCAGCCTTGTCAGCAAACCCTACTGCCTTTTGCGGTGTATCCTCACTTGCCTAAGTGTCAGATGGGGCCAGGGCAAATCACGGGAAATCCCTCACCTTTTGTCCTCGCAACGGTGAACTCCTCGGAGGCAGGTTGTGCTAAAGGACACAAAAAGAGGAAAAGAGCCAAGGAATCAGCCTGACCAAAATCGGCCACCCAGGTCTTTTGGATTACTTGGTGCAGGTGAAAGAAATCAAAATGGGAGTCCGCTCTAAAGAAGATCTGGAAGGCTGGGCCAAAGGACTTTCCCACAGGGCCTCAGCATAACCTCTCTGAGCATGATTTTTAGGTCATCATCTCTCTTCCAGACAGATTATGTCATCATTGACCCCAGCCATATCACTCCCCAGGAAAAATCCCCTGAGACCTGAAGATGCTTACCACAAATGTCTTCCTTCCACCCAGGAAGGACAGTGGATGAGAGCGTTCACACATCATCTTCCAGTTTCCCGGGCAGTTGGCTTGACCCCCATGAAAGCGGCACAAGAGACATCGACCTCACTAACCCTTTGAAAAGGGGAAATCAGTAAGACAGAGATCCCAGAAGAGAAACTCACTTCCCTAAGGCTAGGCTTTCAGCCAGACATTCGCGAACACATGGACAAAATCAAGACAGCCATTTGCAACCCGCTGGGGAGTCTGCTGACCCATGACAGCAGGAGAGAATCATGCAATATTCAGAAGAAGGCAGAGAGGTCTCTGGATGTAGCACAAATTTACAGGAGGACCCAGGCAAAAGGAGCCTTTGCCATTGCTTAAGCCTGACTGATGTGTTGAAGGCAGCCAACTATGCGTCCACGGGCACTGTCCAATGTGTGCGGACTCCCGGGAAATGGCACCCAAGAGTCCCCAGCACCGGGGGATCTTCAAATCAGCTGGAGGACATTTGGAAAAGAATAGCTTTCCAAGAATTCTGCCAACACTTGTTAAAATTGCCACAGTCCTTCAACGCTTTCATTTCACCACTGAGCCATGGAGAGACACAATCGAATCTACCTCAGGCCCCAATAATCCCCAGAGAGGGAACACATCTCCTCCCGTATATCAAGCATCAGAGGATCCCGTGGGGCACACGGAAAAGGAGTTCTATGGAATCTCTACAAGATTCCAAAGATCTGTCAAGAAAATGATCTTTCCACATGTGGAAGGCAGCAGTTATGCCTGCATTGCCTGATTAGACTGTCAGCAGATCCTGACCTCCTGTGGTATGAACCTGAAACTAGTCATGACGCTCGCGACCCACGTACCGAATGGTATTGAGCCTGGCATTAGCTTTTTGACTCAGATAGTGGTGCTGCTGCCTTTTCTTGAATGCTACAGCGAGGTGTCAGGCTACTCCAGTCTTCATCCAATACCAAGATGTCTGGGAAAGAGGCCCTGGAGATCCTAAGAGTCCAGTCGCAACTGACACAGGCTTTCAACTAGGGCAAGTCTCTCTGGTTTCTCCAGTAGAGCTGCTACACACTCCCATCCCGTAAAGAGTTGAGAGTTGAAAATATTCTCAAACTTCCGTAGGCATACCCGACTGGGAACCGGACTAGCAAAAATTACTCAAGTGGAAATTCTTCTAGGTTCCTGTGCTTCCTAACTATCCACCCGTGCATATCACCGCCACTTGGTCAATCGGTCAGGTCAAGCTCAAAGCAGGGGACACGTCTCAGCTTTTCCACAAAACCCGACTGCCTCTTGGGCTCCATTTTCACTTGTCTAAGTGTCACCAGAGACAAGGGAAAACCGCCGTCATTCACTCACCTTGAGTTCTTTCGGTGGTGAATCTCCTGAAAGCAGGTCTTTCGAAATGACAGAAAAAGACGAAAAGAGCCAAGGAATCAGCATGACCAGAATCGGTCAGGGAGGAGTTTTTGATCACTTGGTGGAGGAAAAAGGGATCCAAATGGGGGTCCCCTCTAAAGCAGATCATTAACGTTAGGGAAAAGGAGTTTCTCTCTGGGCCTCAGCGGGATCCTATTGAGCATGATTTTTATGTCATCATCTCTCTTCGAGACAAGTTGAGGTGTCTTCGTTGACCCGAGACATCTCAATCTCCGGGAGAAATCACCTGAGTCTTCAAGTTCCTCACCACCGATATCGTCCATCCAGCCCGCAATCACGCAGGATGAGAAGGTTCGCACATCCTCTTCCGGTTTCCCGGGGAGTAGCTTGACCCTCATGAAAGCAGGAAAACAGGCTTCGACCTTGCAATCCTTTGAGGAAGGGCAAAGAAGTAAGTCAGACATCAGACGAGAGACATTCATTGCCTAACAGCTATGCTTTTTCCACATATAGCCCAAAAGAGGGACGAAATCAAGACACACACTTCTCGCCCATTAGTGAGACTGCTGACCCTTGACAGAAAGGCAGACGCGTGCCAGATCAAGACAAGGCATAGAGGACTCCGAATGGAGAAAAGTACTCAGGAAGTCCCAGCCAAGAACAGGCTATTCATTTGATCAGCCCCGGCTAATGTCTACGAGGAAGCCGAATCTGTGTCCACAGGCACGGATCCGTGCACGAGCACTTCCAGGAAATGACATCCAAGGGTTCCCAAAACTGGGGATCTTCAAATGAGCTGTGGGACACTCGGAAGAGGGCTTTCACCAAGAATTTGGCCCCAAATTCAACTAGGCATTTCCAGAGTTTGATTTCACCCTTGTGCCATGGAGAGACACAGTCCAGGCCACCTCATTCCCAAAGAATGGGAACACAGGGAACACATCTCCTCCTGTTTATCAACCATCAGAGGATTCCTTGGCACAAAGAGAGCAGGAGTCTTATGGAACCTCTACAGGATTCCAACGAACTCTGTAGGAACACTGATCTCTGCACATGTGCAAGGCAGCACTTACGCCTGCTTTCACTGTCTAGAGCTCCAGGGAAACATGACCTCCTGTGGCATCAACCTGAAAGTGCTCCTGACCCTCGTGTCCCCTTCACACCTGGCATCGACCCTGACTTTAGATTTTCTATGCAGTTATCTGTGCAGCTACCTTTACTTGAAAGCTGGAGCCAGCTATCAGACTACTGAGTCGCTCATCCAATTTCAAGATTCACGGGAAAAGCGCCCCGCAAATCCTGCGAGTCCAGCCGCAACTGACACACGCTTTCAATTACAGCAAGTTGACCAGTCTCCTGTAGAGCTCTGGGCCATTCACATCTCATAAATATCTTGGGAAAATACATTGTTCTAGTTGGCCGTTTCTCCCATTTCGGTAGGCCCTATCGGACTTGGACCCAGGCTATCGCAGACGACTCCAGCGCACATGTTTCAGCATTCTCTGATTCCTAAGTATCCACCCACGCACATCACCGCCACTTAGTCAACCAGGCAAGGTCAAGCAAACACCAGGGGACATGCCTCAGCCTTGTCAGCAAACCCTACTGCCTTTTGCGGTGTATCCTCACTTGCCTAAGTGTCAGATGGGGCCAGGGCAAATCACGGGAAATCCCTCACCTTTTGTCCTCGCAACGGTGAACTCCTCGGAGGCAGGTTGTGCTAAAGGACACAAAAAGAGGAAAAGAGCCAAGGAATCAGCCTGACCAAAATCGGCCACCCAGGTCTTTTGGATTACTTGGTGCAGGTGAAAGAAATCAAAATGGGAGTCCGCTCTAAAGAAGATCTGGAAGGCTGGGCCAAAGGACTTTCCCACAGGGCCTCAGCATAACCTCTCTGAGCATGATTTTTAGGTCATCATCTCTCTTCCAGACAGATTATGTCATCATTGACCCCAGCCATATCACTCCCCAGGAAAAATCCCCTGAGACCTGAAGATGCTTACCACAAATGTCTTCCTTCCACCCAGGAAGGACAGTGGATGAGAGCGTTCACACATCATCTTCCAGTTTCCCGGGCAGTTGGCTTGACCCCCATGAAAGCGGCACAAGAGACATCGACCTCACTAACCCTTTGAAAAGGGGAAATCAGTAAGACAGAGATCCCAGAAGAGAAACTCACTTCCCTAAGGCTAGGCTTTCAGCCAGACATTCGCGAACACATGGACAAAATCAAGACAGCCATTTGCAACCCGCTGGGGAGTCTGCTGACCCATGACAGCAGGAGAGAATCATGCAATATTCAGAAGAAGGCAGAGAGGTCTGATGTAGCAGAAATTTACAGGAGGACCCAGGCAAAAGGAGCCTTTGCCATTGCTTAAGCCTGACTGATGTGTTGAAGGCAGCCAACTATGCGTCCACGGGCACTGTCCAATGTGTGCGGACTCCCGGGAAATGGCACCCAAGAGTCCCCAGCACCGGGGGATCTTCAAATCAGCTGGAGGACATTTGGAAAAGAATAGCTTTCCAAGAATTCTGCCAACACTTGTTAAAATTGCCACAGTCCTTCAACGCTTTCATTTCACCACTGAGCCATGGAGAGACACAATCGAATCTACCTCAGGCCCCAATAATCCCCAGAGAGGGAACACATCTCCTCCCGTATATCAAGCATCAGAGGATCCCGTGGGGCACACGGAAAAGGAGTTCTATGGAATCTCTACAAGATTCCAAAGATCTGTCAAGAAAATGATCTTTCCACATGTGGAAGGCAGCAGTTATGCCTGCATTGCCTGATTAGACTGTCAGCAGATCCTGACCTCCTGTGGTATGAACCTGAAACTAGTCATGACGCTCGCGACCCACGTACCGAATGGTATTGAGCCTGGCATTAGCTTTTTGACTCAGATAGTGGTGCTGCTGCCTTTTCTTGAATGCTACAGCGAGGTGTCAGGCTACTCCAGTCTTCATCCAATACCAAGATGTCTGGGAAAGAGGCCCTGGAGATCCTAAGAGTCCAGTCGCAACTGACACAGGCTTTCAACTAGGGCAAGTCTCTCTGGTTTCTCCAGTAGAGCTGCTACACACTCCCATCCCGTAAAGAGTTGAGAGTTGAAAATATTCTCAAACTTCCGTAGACATACCCGACTGGGAACCGGACTAGCAAAAATTACTCAAGTGGAAATTCTTCTAGGTTCCTGTGCTTCCTAACTATCCACCCGTGCATATCACCGCCACTTGGTCAATCGGTCAGGTCAAGCTCAAAGCAGGGGACACGTCTCAGCTTTTCCACAAAACCCGACTGCCTCTTGGGCTCCATTTTCACTTGTCTAAGTGTCACCAGAGACAAGGGAAAACCGCCGTCATTCACTCACCTTGAGTTCTTTCGGTGGTGAATCTCCTGAAAGCAGGTCTTTCGAAATGACAGAAAAAGACGAAAAGAGCCAAGGAATCAGCATGACCAGAATCGGTCAGGGAGGAGTTTTTGATCACTTGGTGGAGGAAAAAGGGATCCAAACGGGGGTCCCCTCTAAAGCAGATCATTAACGTTAGGGAAAAGGAGTTTCTCTCTGGGCCTCAGCGGGATCCTATTGAGCATGATTTTTATGTCATCATCTCTCTTCGAGACAAGTTGAGGTGTCTTCGTTGACCCGAGACATCTCAATCCCCGGGAGAAATCACCTGAGTCTTCAAGTTCCTCACCACCGATATCGTCCATCCAGCCCGCAATCACGCAGGATGAGAAGGTTCGCACATCCTCTTCCGGTTTCCCGGGGAGTAGCTTGACCCTCATGAAAGCAGGAAAACAGGCTTCGACCTTGCAATCCTTTGAGGAAGGGCAAAGAAGTAAGTCAGACATCAGACGAGAGACATTCATTGCCTAACAGCTATGCTTTTTCCACATATAGCCCAAAAGAGGGACGAAATCAAGACACACACTTCTCGCCCATTAGTGAGACTGCTGACCCTTGACAGAAAGGCAGACGCGTGCCAGATCAAGACAAGGCATAGAGGACTCCGAATGGAGAAAAGTACTCAGGAAGTCCCAGCCAAGAACAGGCTATTCATTTGATCAGCCCCGGCTAATGTCTACGAGGAAGCCGAATCTGTGTCCACAGGCACGGATCCGTGCACGAGCACTTCCAGGAAATGACATCCAAGGGTTCCCAAAACTGGGGATCTTCAAATGAGCTGTGGGACACTCGGAAGAGGGCTTTCACCAAGAATTTGGCCCCAAATTCAACTAGGCATTTCCAGAGTTTGATTTCACCCTTGTGCCATGGAGAGACACAGTCCAGGCCACCTCCTTCCCAAAGAATGGGAACACAGGGAACACATCTCCTCCTGTTTATCAACCATCAGAGGATTCCTTGGCACAAAGAGAGCAGGAGTCTTATGGAACCTCTACAGGATTCCAACGAACTCTGTAGGAACACTGATCTCTGCACATGTGCAAGGCAGCACTTACGCCTGCTTTCACTGTCTAGAGCTCCAGGGAAACATGACCTCCTGTGGCATCAACCTGAAAGTGCTCCTGACCCTCGTGTCCCCTTCACACCTGGCATCGACCCTGACTTTAGATTTTCTATGCAGTTATCTGTGCAGCTACCTTTACTTGAAAGCTGGAGCCAGCTATCAGACTACTGAGTCGCTCATCCAATTTCAAGATTCACGGGAAAAGCGTCCCGCAAATCCTGCGAGTCCAGCCGCAACTGACACACGCTTTCAATTACAGCAAGTTGACCAGTCTCCTGTAGAGCTCTGGGCCATTCACATCTCCTAAATATCTTGGGAAAATACATTGTTCTAGTTGGCCGTTTCTCCCATTTCGGTAGGCCCTATCGGACTTGGACCCAGGCTATCGCAGACGACTCCAGCGCACATGTTTCAGCATTCTCTGATTCCTAAGTATCCACCCACGCACATCACCGCCACTTAGTCAACCAGGCAAGGTCAAGCAAACACCAGGGGACATGCCTCAGCCTTGTCAGCAAACCCTACTGCCTTTTGCGGTGTATCCTCACTTGCCTAAGTGTCAGATGGGGCCAGGGCAAATCACGGGAAATCCCTCACCTTTTGTCCTCGCAACGGTGAACTCCTCGGAGGCAGGTTGTGCTAAAGGACACAAAAAGAGGAAAAGAGCCAAGGAATCAGCCTGACCAAAATCGGCCACCCAGGTCTTTTGGATTACTTGGTGCAGGTGAAAGAAATCAAAATGGGAGTCCGCTCTAAAGAAGATCTGGAAGGCTGGGCCAAAGGACTTTCCCACAGGGCCTCAGCATAACCTCTCTGAGCATGATTTTTAGGTCATCATCTCTCTTCCAGACAGATTATGTCATCATTGACCCCAGCCATATCACTCCCCAGGAAAAATCCCCTGAGACCTGAAGATGCTTACCACAAATGTCTTCCTTCCACCCAGGAAGGACAGTGGATGAGAGCGTTCACACATCATCTTCCAGTTTCCCGGGCAGTTGGCTTGACCCCCATGAAAGCGGCACAAGAGACATCGACCTCACTAACCCTTTGAAAAGGGGAAATCAGTAAGACAGAGATCCCAGAAGAGAAACTCACTTCCCTAAGGCTAGGCTTTCAGCCAGACATTCGCGAACACATGGACAAAATCAAGACAGCCATTTGCAACCCGCTGGGGAGTCTGCTGACCCATGACAGCAGGAGAGAATCATGCAATATTCAGAAGAAGGCAGAGAGGTCTCTGGATGTAGCACAAATTTACAGGAGGACCCAGGCAAAAGGAGCCTTTGCCATTGCTTAAGCCTGACTGATGTGTTGAAGGCAGCCAACTATGCGTCCACGGGCACTGTCCAATGTGTGCGGACTCCCGGGAAATGGCACCCAAGAGTCCCCAGCACCGGGGGATCTTCAAATCAGCTGGAGGACATTTGGAAAAGAATAGCTTTCCAAGAATTCTGCCAACACTTGTTAAAATTGCCACAGTCCTTCAACGCTTTCATTTCACCACTGAGCCATGGAGAGACACAATCGAATCTACCTCAGGCCCCAATAATCCCCAGAGAGGGAACACATCTCCTCCCGTATATCAAGCATCAGAGGATCCCGTGGGGCACACGGAAAAGGAGTTCTATGGAATCTCTACAAGATTCCAAAGATCTGTCAAGAAAATGATCTTTCCACATGTGGAAGGCAGCAGTTATGCCTGCATTGCCTGATTAGACTGTCAGCAGATCCTGACCTCCTGTGGTATGAACCTGAAACTAGTCATGACGCTCGCGACCCACGTACCGAATGGTATTGAGCCTGGCATTAGCTTTTTGACTCAGATAGTGGTGCTGCTGCCTTTTCTTGAATGCTACAGCGAGGTGTCAGGCTACTCCAGTCTTCATCCAATACCAAGATGTCTGGGAAAGAGGCCCTGGAGATCCTAAGAGTCCAGTCGCAACTGACACAGGCTTTCAACTAGGGCAAGTCTCTCTGGTTTCTCCAGTAGAGCTGCTACACACTCCCATCCCGTAAAGAGTTGAGAGTTGAAAATATTCTCAAACTTCCGTAGACATACCCGACTGGGAACCGGACTAGCAAAAATTACTCAAGTGGAAATTCTTCTAGGTTCCTGTGCTTCCTAACTATCCACCCGTGCATATCACCGCCACTTGGTCAATCGGTCAGGTCAAGCTCAAAGCAGGGGACACGTCTCAGCTTTTCCACAAAACCCGACTGCCTCTTGGGCTCCATTTTCACTTGTCTAAGTGTCACCAGAGACAAGGGAAAACCGCCGTCATTCACTCACCTTGAGTTCTTTCGGTGGTGAATCTCCTGAAAGCAGGTCTTTCGAAATGACAGAAAAAGACGAAAAGAGCCAAGGAATCAGCATGACCAGAATCGGTCAGGGAGGAGTTTTTGATCACTTGGTGGAGGAAAAAGGGATCCAAACGGGGGTCCCCTCTAAAGCAGATCATTAACGTTAGGGAAAAGGAGTTTCTCTCTGGGCCTCAGCGGGATCCTATTGAGCATGATTTTTATGTCATCATCTCTCTTCGAGACAAGTTGAGGTGTCTTCGTTGACCCGAGACATCTCAATCCCCGGGAGAAATCACCTGAGTCTTCAAGTTCCTCACCACCGATATCGTCCATCCAGCCCGCAATCACGCAGGATGAGAAGGTTCGCACATCCTCTTCCGGTTTCCCGGGGAGTAGCTTGACCCTCATGAAAGCAGGAAAACAGGCTTCGACCTTGCAATCCTTTGAGGAAGGGCAAAGAAGTAAGTCAGACATCAGACGAGAGACATTCATTGCCTAACAGCTATGCTTTTTCCACATATAGCCCAAAAGAGGGACGAAATCAAGACACACACTTCTCGCCCATTAGTGAGACTGCTGACCCTTGACAGAAAGGCAGACGCGTGCCAGATCAAGACAAGGCATAGAGGACTCCGAATGGAGAAAAGTACTCAGGAAGTCCCAGCCAAGAACAGGCTATTCATTTGATCAGCCCCGGCTAATGTCTACGAGGAAGCCGAATCTGTGTCCACAGGCACGGATCCGTGCACGAGCACTTCCAGGAAATGACATCCAAGGGTTCCCAAAACTGGGGATCTTCAAATGAGCTGTGGGACACTCGGAAGAGGGCTTTCACCAAGAATTTGGCCCCAAATTCAACTAGGCATTTCCAGAGTTTGATTTCACCCTTGTGCCATGGAGAGACACAGTCCAGGCCACCTCCTTCCCAAAGAATGGGAACACAGGGAACACATCTCCTCCTGTTTATCAACCATCAGAGGATTCCTTGGCACAAAGAGAGCAGGAGTCTTATGGAACCTCTACAGGATTCCAACGAACTCTGTAGGAACACTGATCTCTGCACATGTGCAAGGCAGCACTTACGCCTGCTTTCACTGTCTAGAGCTCCAGGGAAACATGACCTCCTGTGGCATCAACCTGAAAGTGCTCCTGACCCTCGTGTCCCCTTCACACCTGGCATCGACCCTGACTTTAGATTTTCTATGCAGTTATCTGTGCAGCTACCTTTACTTGAAAGCTGGAGCCAGCTATCAGACTACTGAGTCGCTCATCCAATTTCAAGATTCACGGGAAAAGCGTCCCGCAAATCCTGCGAGTCCAGCCGCAACTGACACACGCTTTCAATTACAGCAAGTTGACCAGTCTCCTGTAGAGCTCTGGGCCATTCACATCTCCTAAATATCTTGGGAAAATACATTGTTCTAGTTGGCCGTTTCTCCCATTTCGGTAGGCCCTATCGGACTTGGACCCAGGCTATCGCAGACGACTCCAGCGCACATGTTTCAGCATTCTCTGATTCCTAAGTATCCACCCACGCACATCACCGCCACTTAGTCAACCAGGCAAGGTCAAGCAAACACCAGGGGACATGCCTCAGCCTTGTCAGCAAACCCTACTGCCTTTTGCGGTGTATCCTCACTTGCCTAAGTGTCAGATGGGGCCAGGGCAAATCACGGGAAATCCCTCACCTTTTGTCCTCGCAACGGTGAACTCCTCGGAGGCAGGTTGTGCTAAAGGACACAAAAAGAGGAAAAGAGCCAAGGAATCAGCCTGACCAAAATCGGCCACCCAGGTCTTTTGGATTACTTGGTGCAGGTGAAAGAAATCAAAATGGGAGTCCGCTCTAAAGAAGATCTGGAAGGCTGGGCCAAAGGACTTTCCCACAGGGCCTCAGCATAACCTCTCTGAGCATGATTTTTAGGTCATCATCTCTCTTCCAGACAGATTATGTCATCATTGACCCCAGCCATATCACTCCCCAGGAAAAATCCCCTGAGACCTGAAGATGCTTACCACAAATGTCTTCCTTCCACCCAGGAAGGACAGTGGATGAGAGCGTTCACACATCATCTTCCAGTTTCCCGGGCAGTTGGCTTGACCCCCATGAAAGCGGCACAAGAGACATCGACCTCACTAACCCTTTGAAAAGGGGAAATCAGTAAGACAGAGATCCCAGAAGAGAAACTCACTTCCCTAAGGCTAGGCTTTCAGCCAGACATTCGCGAACACATGGACAAAATCAAGACAGCCATTTGCAACCCGCTGGGGAGTCTGCTGACCCATGACAGCAGGAGAGAATCATGCAATATTCAGAAGAAGGCAGAGAGGTCTCTGGATGTAGCACAAATTTACAGGAGGACCCAGGCAAAAGGAGCCTTTGCCATTGCTTAAGCCTGACTGATGTGTTGAAGGCAGCCAACTATGCGTCCACGGGCACTGTCCAATGTGTGCGGACTCCCGGGAAATGGCACCCAAGAGTCCCCAGCACCGGGGGGTCTTCAAATCAGCTGGAGGACATTTGGAAAAGAATAGCTTTCCAAGAATTCTGCCAACACTTGTTAAAATTGCCACAGTCCTTCAACGCTTTCATTTCACCACTGAGCCATGGAGAGACACAATCGAATCTACCTCAGGCCCCAATAATCCCCAGAGAGGGAACACATCTCCTCCCGTATATCAAGCATCAGAGGATCCCGTGGGGCACACGGAAAAGGAGTTCTATGGAATCTCTACAAGATTCCAAAGATCTGTCAAGAAAATGATCTTTCCACATGTGGAAGGCAGCAGTTATGCCTGCATTGCCTGATTAGACTGTCAGCAGATCCTGACCTCCTGTGGTATGAACCTGAAACTAGTCATGACGCTCGCGACCCACGTACCGAATGGTATTGAGCCTGGCATTAGCTTTTTGACTCAGATAGTGGTGCTGCTGCCTTTTCTTGAATGCTACAGCGAGGTGTCAGGCTACTCCAGTCTTCATCCAATACCAAGATGTCTGGGAAAGAGGCCCTGGAGATCCTAAGAGTCCAGTCGCAACTGACACAGGCTTTCAACTAGGGCAAGTCTCTCTGGTTTCTCCAGTAGAGCTGCTACACACTCCCATCCCGTAAAGAGTTGAGAGTTGAAAATATTCTCAAACTTCCGTAGACATACCCGACTGGGAACCGGACTAGCAAAAATTACTCAAGTGGAAATTCTTCTAGGTTCCTGTGCTTCCTAACTATCCACCCGTGCATATCACCGCCACTTGGTCAATCGGTCAGGTCAAGCTCAAAGCAGGGGACACGTCTCAGCTTTTCCACAAAACCCGACTGCCTCTTGGGCTCCATTTTCACTTGTCTAAGTGTCACCAGAGACAAGGGAAAACCGCCGTCATTCACTCACCTTGAGTTCTTTCGGTGGTGAATCTCCTGAAAGCAGGTCTTTCGAAATGACAGAAAAAGACGAAAAGAGCCAAGGAATCAGCATGACCAGAATCGGTCAGGGAGGAGTTTTTGATCACTTGGTGGAGGAAAAAGGGATCCAAACGGGGGTCCCCTCTAAAGCAGATCATTAACGTTAGGGAAAAGGAGTTTCTCTCTGGGCCTCAGCGGGATCCTATTGAGCATGATTTTTATGTCATCATCTCTCTTCGAGACAAGTTGAGGTGTCTTCGTTGACCCGAGACATCTCAATCCCCGGGAGAAATCACCTGAGTCTTCAAGTTCCTCACCACCGATATCGTCCATCCAGCCCGCAATCACGCAGGATGAGAAGGTTCGCACATCCTCTTCCGGTTTCCCGGGGAGTAGCTTGACCCTCATGAAAGCAGGAAAACAGGCTTCGACCTTGCAATCCTTTGAGGAAGGGCAAAGAAGTAAGTCAGACATCAGACGAGAGACATTCATTGCCTAACAGCTATGCTTTTTCCACATATAGCCCAAAAGAGGGACGAAATCAAGACACACACTTCTCGCCCATTAGTGAGACTGCTGACCCTTGACAGAAAGGCAGACGCGTGCCAGATCAAGACAAGGCATAGAGGACTCCGAATGGAGAAAAGTACTCAGGAAGTCCCAGCCAAGAACAGGCTATTCATTTGATCAGCCCCGGCTAATGTCTACGAGGAAGCCGAATCTGTGTCCACAGGCACGGATCCGTGCACGAGCACTTCCAGGAAATGACATCCAAGGGTTCCCAAAACTGGGGATCTTCAAATGAGCTGTGGGACACTCGGAAGAGGGCTTTCACCAAGAATTTGGCCCCAAATTCAACTAGGCATTTCCAGAGTTTGATTTCACCCTTGTGCCATGGAGAGACACAGTCCAGGCCACCTCCTTCCCAAAGAATGGGAACACAGGGAACACATCTCCTCCTGTTTATCAACCATCAGAGGATTCCTTGGCACAAAGAGAGCAGGAGTCTTATGGAACCTCTACAGGATTCCAACGAACTCTGTGGGAACACTGATCTCTGCACATGTGCAAGGCAGCACTTACGCCTGCTTTCACTGTCTAGAGCTCCAGGGAAACATGACCTCCTGTGGCATCAACCTGAAAGTGCTCCTGACCCTCGTGTCCCCTTCACACCTGGCATCGACCCTGACTTTAGATTTTCTATGCAGTTATCTGTGCAGCTACCTTTACTTGAAAGCTGGAGCCAGCTATCAGACTACTGAGTCGCTCATCCAATTTCAAGATTCACGGGAAAAGCGTCCCGCAAATCCTGCGAGTCCAGCCGCAACTGACACACGCTTTCAATTACAGCAAGTTGACCAGTCTCCTGTAGAGCTCTGGGCCATTCACATCTCCTAAATATCTTGGGAAAATACATTGTTCTAGTTGGCCGTTTCTCCCATTTCGGTAGGCCCTATCGGACTTGGACCCAGGCTATCGCAGACGACTCCAGCGCACATGTTTCAGCATTCTCTGATTCCGAAGTATCCACCCACGCACATCACCGCCACTTAGTCAACCAGGCAAGGTCAAGCAAACACCAGGGGACATGCCTCAGCCTTGTCAGCAAACCCTACTGCCTTTTGCGGTGTATCCTCACTTGCCTAAGTGTCAGATGGGGCCAGGGCAAATCACGGGAAATCCCTCACCTTTTGTCCTCGCAACGGTGAACTCCTCGGAGGCAGGTTGTGCTAAAGGACACAAAAAGAGGAAAAGAGCCAAGGAATCAGCCTGACCAAAATCGGCCACCCAGGTCTTTTGGATTACTTGGTGCAGGTGAAAGAAATCAAAATGGGAGTCCGCTCTAAAGAAGATCTGGAAGGCTGGGCCAAAGGACTTTCCCACAGGGCCTCAGCATAACCTCTCTGAGCATGATTTTTAGGTCATCATCTCTCTTCCAGACAGATTATGTCATCATTGACCCCAGCCATATCACTCCCCAGGAAAAATCCCCTGAGACCTGAAGATGCTTACCACAAATGTCTTCCTTCCACCCAGGAAGGACAGTGGATGAGAGCGTTCACACATCATCTTCCAGTTTCCCGGGCAGTTGGCTTGACCCCCATGAAAGCGGCACAAGAGACATCGACCTCACTAACCCTTTGAAAAGGGGAAATCAGTAAGACAGAGATCCCAGAAGAGAAACTCACTTCCCTAAGGCTAGGCTTTCAGCCAGACATTCGCGAACACATGGACAAAATCAAGACAGCCATTTGCAACCCACTGGGGAGTCTGCTGACCCATGACAGCAGGAGAGAATCATGCAATATTCAGAAGAAGGCAGAGAGGTCTCTGGATGTAGCAGAAATTTACAGGAGGACCCAGGCAAAAGGAGCCTTTGCCATTGCTTAAGCCTGACTGATGTGTTGAAGGCAGCCAACTATGCGTCCACGGGCACTGTCCAATGTGTGCGGACTCCCGGGAAATGGCACCCAAGAGTCCCCAGCACCGGGGGATCTTCAAATCAGCTGGAGGACATTTGGAAAAGAATAGCTTTCCAAGAATTCTGCCAACACTTGTTAAAATTGCCACAGTCCTTCAACGCTTTCATTTCACCACTGAGCCATGGAGAGACACAATCGAATCTACCTCAGGCCCCAATAATCCCCAGAGAGGGAACACATCTCCTCCCGTATATCAAGCATCAGAGGATCCCGTGGGGCACACGGAAAAGGAGTTCTATGGAATCTCTACAAGATTCCAAAGATCTGTCAAGAAAATGATCTTTCCACATGTGGAAGGCAGCAGTTATGCCTGCATTGCCTGATTAGACTGTCAGCAGATCCTGACCTCCTGTGGTATGAACCTGAAACTAGTCATGACGCTCGCGACCCACGTACCGAATGGTATTGAGCCTGGCATTAGCTTTTTGACTCAGATAGTGGTGCTGCTGCCTTTTCTTGAATGCTACAGCGAGGTGTCAGGCTACTCCAGTCTTCATCCAATACCAAGATGTCTGGGAAAGAGGCCCTGGAGATCCTAAGAGTCCAGTCGCAACTGACACAGGCTTTCAACTAGGGCAAGTCTCTCTGGTTTCTCCAGTAGAGCTGCTACACACTCCCATCCCGTAAAGAGTTGAGAGTTGAAAATATTCTCAAACTTCCGTAGACATACCCGACTGGGAACCGGACTAGCAAAAATTACTCAAGTGGAAATTCTTCTAGGTTCCTGTGCTTCCTAACTATCCACCCGTGCATATCACCGCCACTTGGTCAATCGGTCAGGTCAAGCTCAAAGCAGGGGACACGTCTCAGCTTTTCCACAAAACCCGACTGCCTCTTGGGCTCCATTTTCACTTGTCTAAGTGTCACCAGAGACAAGGGAAAACCGCCGTCATTCACTCACCTTGAGTTCTTTCGGTGGTGAATCTCCTGAAAGCAGGTCTTTCGAAATGACAGAAAAAGACGAAAAGAGCCAAGGAATCAGCATGACCAGAATCGGTCAGGGAGGAGTTTTTGATCACTTGGTGGAGGAAAAAGGGATCCAAATGGGGGTCCCCTCTAAAGCAGATCATTAACGTTAGGGAAAAGGAGTTTCTCTCTGGGCCTCAGCGGGATCCTATTGAGCATGATTTTTATGTCATCATCTCTCTTCGAGACAAGTTGAGGTGTCTTCGTTGACCCGAGACATCTCAATCCCCGGGAGAAATCACCTGAGTCTTCAAGTTCCTCACCACCGATATCGTCCATCCAGCCCGCAATCACGCAGGATGAGAAGGTTCGCACATCCTCTTCCGGTTTCCCGGGGAGTAGCTTGACCCTCATGAAAGCAGGAAAACAGGCTTCGACCTTGCAATCCTTTGAGGAAGGGCAAAGAAGTAAGTCAGACATCAGACGAGAGACATTCATTGCCTAACAGCTATGCTTTTTCCACATATAGCCCAAAAGAGGGACGAAATCAAGACACACACTTCTCGCCCATTAGTGAGACTGCTGACCCTTGACAGAAAGGCAGACGCGTGCCAGATCAAGACAAGGCATAGAGGACTCCGAATGGAGAAAAGTACTCAGGAAGTCCCAGCCAAGAACAGGCTATTCATTTGATCAGCCCCGGCTAATGTCTACGAGGAAGCCGAATCTGTGTCCACAGGCACGGATCCGTGCACGAGCACTTCCAGGAAATGACATCCAAGGGTTCCCAAAACTGGGGATCTTCAAATGAGCTGTGGGACACTCGGAAGAGGGCTTTCACCAAGAATTTGGCCCCAAATTCAACTAGGCATTTCCAGAGTTTGATTTCACCCTTGTGCCATGGAGAGACACAGTCCAGGCCACCTCATTCCCAAAGAATGGGAACACAGGGAACACATCTCCTCCTGTTTATCAACCATCAGAGGATTCCTTGGCACAAAGAGAGCAGGAGTCTTATGGAACCTCTACAGGATTCCAACGAACTCTGTAGGAACACTGATCTCTGCACATGTGCAAGGCAGCACTTACGCCTGCTTTCACTGTCTAGAGCTCCAGGGAAACATGACCTCCTGTGGCATCAACCTGAAAGTGCTCCTGACCCTCGTGTCCCCTTCACACCTGGCATCGACCCTGACTTTAGATTTTCTATGCAGTTATCTGTGCAGCTACCTTTACTTGAAAGCTGGAGCCAGCTATCAGACTACTGAGTCGCTCATCCAATTTCAAGATTCACGGGAAAAGCGCCCCGCAAATCCTGCGAGTCCAGCCGCAACTGACACACGCTTTCAATTACAGCAAGTTGACCAGTCTCCTGTAGAGCTCTGGGCCATTCACATCTCCTAAATATCTTGGGAAAATACATTGTTCTAGTTGGCCGTTTCTCCCATTTCGGTAGGCCCTATCGGACTTGGACCCAGGCTATCGCAGACGACTCCAGCGCACATGTTTCAGCATTCTCTGATTCCTAAGTATCCACCCACGCACATCACCGCCACTTAGTCAACCAGGCAAGGTCAAGCAAACACCAGGGGACATGCCTCAGCCTTGTCAGCAAACCCTACTGCCTTTTGCGGTGTATCCTCACTTGCCTAAGTGTCAGATGGGGCCAGGGCAAATCACGGGAAATCCCTCACCTTTTGTCCTCGCAACGGTGAACTCCTCGGAGGCAGGTTGTGCTAAAGGACACAAAAAGAGGAAAAGAGCCAAGGAATCAGCCTGACCAAAATCGGCCACCCAGGTCTTTTGGATTACTTGGTGCAGGTGAAAGAAATCAAAATGGGAGTCTGCTCTAAAGAAGATCTGGAAGGCTGGGCCAAAGGACTTTCCCACAGGGCCTCAGCATAACCTCTCTGAGCATGATTTTTAGGTCATCATCTCTCTTCCAGAC
This sequence comes from Loxodonta africana, assembly GCF_030014295.1. Taxonomy (NCBI): domain Eukaryota; kingdom Metazoa; phylum Chordata; class Mammalia; order Proboscidea; family Elephantidae; genus Loxodonta; species Loxodonta africana. The sequence goes on from NC_087354.1 coordinate 382,841, forward strand.
AGATTATGTCATCATTGACCCCAGCCATATCACTCCCCAGGAAAAATCCCCTGAGACCTGAAGATGCTTACCACAAATGTCTTCCTTCCACCCAGGAAGGACAGTGGATGAGAGCGTTCACACATCATCTTCCAGTTTCCCGGGCAGTTGGCTTGACCCCCATGAAAGCGGCACAAGAGACATCGACCTCACTAACCCTTTGAAAAGGGGAAATCAGTAAGACAGAGATCCCAGAAGAGAAACTCACTTCCCTAAGGCTAGGCTTTCAGCCAGACATTCGCGAACACATGGACAAAATCAAGACAGCCATTTGCAACCCGCTGGGGAGTCTGCTGACCCATGACAGCAGGAGAGAATCATGCAATATTCAGAAGAAGGCAGAGAGGTCTCTGGATGTAGCACAAATTTACAGGAGGACCCAGGCAAAAGGAGCCTTTGCCATTGCTTAAGCCTGACTGATGTGTTGAAGGCAGCCAACTATGCGTCCACGGGCACTGTCAAATGTGTGCGGACTCCCGGGAAATGGCACCCAAGAGTCCCCAGCACCGGGGGATCTTCAAATCAGCTGGAGGACATTTGGAAAAGAATAGCTTTCCAAGAATTCTGCCAACACTTGTTAAAATTGCCACAGTCCTTCAACGCTTTCATTTCACCACTGAGCCATGGAGAGACACAATCGAATCTACCTCAGGCCCCAATAATCCCCAGAGAGGGAACACATCTCCTCCCGTATATCAAGCATCAGAGGATCCCGTGGGGCACACGGAAAAGGAGTTCTATGGAATCTCTACAAGATTCCAAAGATCTGTCAAGAAAATGATCTTTCCACATGTGGAAGGCAGCAGTTATGCCTGCATTGCCTGATTAGACTGTCAGCAGATCCTGACCTCCTGTGGTATGAACCTGAAACTAGTCATGACGCTCGCGACCCACGTACCGAATGGTATTGAGCCTGGCATTAGCTTTTTGACTCAGATAGTGGTGCTGCTGCCTTTTCTTGAATGCTACAGCGAGGTGTCAGGCTACTCCAGTCTTCATCCAATACCAAGATGTCTGGGAAAGAGGCCCTGGAGATCCTAAGAGTCCAGTCGCAACTGACACAGGCTTTCAACTAGGGCAAGTCTCTCTGGTTTCTCCAGTAGAGCTGCTACACACTCCCATCCCGTAAAGAGTTGAGAGTTGAAAATATTCTCAAACTTCCGTAGGCATACCCGACTGGGAACCGGACTAGCAAAAATTACTCAAGTGGAAATTCTTCTAGGTTCCTGTGCTTCCTAACTATCCACCCGTGCATATCACCGCCACTTGGTCAATCGGTCAGGTCAAGCTCAAAGCAGGGGACACGTCTCAGCTTTTCCACAAAACCCGACTGCCTCTTGGGCTCCATTTTCACTTGTCTAAGTGTCACCAGAGACAAGGGAAAACCGCCGTCATTCACTCACCTTGAGTTCTTTCGGTGGTGAATCTCCTGAAAGCAGGTCTTTCGAAATGACAGAAAAAGACGAAAAGAGCCAAGGAATCAGCATGACCAGAATCGGTCAGGGAGGAGTTTTTGATCACTTGGTGGAGGAAAAAGGGATCCAAACGGGGGTCCCCTCTAAAGCAGATCATTAACGTTAGGGAAAAGGAGTTTCTCTCTGGGCCTCAGCGGGATCCTATTGAGCATGATTTTTATGTCATCATCTCTCTTCGAGACAAGTTGAGGTGTCTTCGTTGACCCGAGACATCTCAATCCCCGGGAGAAATCACCTGAGTCTTCAAGTTCCTCACCACCGATATCGTCCATCCAGCCCGCAATCACGCAGGATGAGAAGGTTCGCACATCCTCTTCCGGTTTCCCGGGGAGTAGCTTGACCCTCATGAAAGCAGGAAAACAGGCTTCGACCTTGCAATCCTTTGAGGAAGGGCAAAGAAGTAAGTCAGACATCAGACGAGAGACATTCATTGCCTAACAGCTATGCTTTTTCCACATATAGCCCAAAAGAGGGACGAAATCAAGACACACACTTCTCGCCCATTAGTGAGACTGCTGACCCTTGACAGAAAGGCAGACGCGTGCCAGATCAAGACAAGGCATAGAGGACTCCGAATGGAGAAAAGTACTCAGGAAGTCCCAGCCAAGAACAGGCTATTCATTTGATCAGCCCCGGCTTATGTCTACGAGGAAGCCGAATCTGTGTCCACAGGCACGGATCCGTGCACGAGCACTTCCAGGAAATGACATCCAAGGGTTCCCAAAACTGGGGATCTTCAAATGAGCTGTGGGACACTCGGAAGAGGGCTTTCACCAAGAATTTGGCCCCAAATTCAACTAGGCATTTCCAGAGTTTGATTTCACCCTTGTGCCATGGAGAGACACAGTCCAGGCCACCTCATTCCCAAAGAATGGGAACACAGGGAACACATCTCCTCCTGTTTATCAACCATCAGAGGATTCCTTGGCACAAAGAGAGCAGGAGTCTTATGGAACCTCTACAGGATTCCAACGAACTCTGTAGGAACACTGATCTCTGCACATGTGCAAGGCAGCACTTACGCCTGCTTTCACTGTCTAGAGCTCCAGGGAAACATGACCTCCTGTGGCATCAACCTGAAAGTGCTCCTGACCCTCGTGTCCCCTTCACACCTGGCATCGACCCTGACTTTAGATTTTCTATGCAGTTATCTGTGCAGCTACCTTTACTTGAAAGCTGGAGCCAGCTATCAGACTACTGAGTCGCTCATCCAATTTCAAGATTCACGGGAAAAGCGCCCCGCAAATCCTGCGAGTCCAGCCGCAACTGACACACGCTTTCAATTACAGCAAGTTGACCAGTCTCCTGTAGAGCTCTGGGCCATTCACATCTCATAAATATCTTGGGAAAATACATTGTTCTAGTTGGCCGTTTCTCCCATTTCGGTAGGCCCTATCGGACTTGGACCCAGGCTATCGCAGACGACTCCAGCGCACATGTTTCAGCATTCTCTGATTCCGAAGTATCCACCCACGCACATCACCGCCACTTAGTCAACCAGGCAAGGTCAAGCAAACACCAGGGGACATGCCTCAGCCTTGTCAGCAAACCCTACTGCCTTTTGCGGTGTATCCTCACTTGCCTAAGTGTCAGATGGGGCCAGGGCAAATCACGGGAAATCCCTCAACTTTTGTCCTCGCAACGGTGAACTCCTCGGAGGCAGGTTGTGCTAAAGGACACAAAAAGAGGAAAAGAGCCAAGGAATCAGCCTGACCAAAATCGGCCACCCAGGTCTTTTGGATTACTTGGTGCAGGTGAAAGAAATCAAAATGGGAGTCCGCTCTAAAGAAGATCTGGAAGGCTGGGCCAAAGGACTTTCCCACAGGGCCTCAGCATAACCTCTCTGAGCATGATTTTTAGGTCATCATCTCTCTTCCAGACAGATTATGTCATCATTGACCCCAGCCATATCACTCCCCAGGAAAAATCCCCTGAGACCTGAAGATGCTTACCACAAATGTCTTCCTTCCACCCAGGAAGGACAGTGGATGAGAGCGTTCACACATCATCTTCCAGTTTCCCGGGCAGTTGGCTTGACCCCCATGAAAGCGGCACAAGAGACATCGACCTCACTAACCCTTTGAAAAGGGGAAATCAGTAAGACAGAGATCCCAGAAGAGAAACTCACTTCCCTAAGGCTAGGCTTTCAGCCAGACATTCGCGAACACATGGACAAAATCAAGACAGCCATTTGCAACCCACTGGAGAGTCTGCTGACCCATGACAGCAGGAGAGAATCATGCAATATTCAGAAGAAGGCAGAGAGGTCTCTGGATGTAGCAGAAATTTACAGGAGGACCCAGGCAAAAGGAGCCTTTGCCATTGCTTAAGCCTGACTGATGTGTTGAAGGCAGCCAACTATGCGTCCACGGGCACTGTCCAATGTGTGCGGACTCCCGGGAAATGGCACCCAAGAGTCCCCAGCACCGGGGGATCTTCAAATCAGCTGGAGGACATTTGGAAAAGAATAGCTTTCCAAGAATTCTGCCAACACTTGTTAAAATTGCCACAGTCCTTCAACGCTTTCATTTCACCACTGAGCCATGGAGAGACACAATCGAATCTACCTCAGGCCCCAATAATCCCCAGAGAGGGAACACATCTCCTCCCGTATATCAAGCATCAGAGGATCCCGTGGGGCACACGGAAAAGGAGTTCTATGGAATCTCTACAAGATTCCAAAGATCTGTCAAGAAAATGATCTTTCCACATGTGGAAGGCAGCAGTTATGCCTGCATTGCCTGATTAGACTGTCAGCAGATCCTGACCTCCTGTGGTATGAACCTGAAACTAGTCATGACGCTCGCGACCCACGTACCGAATGGTATTGAGCCTGGCATTAGCTTTTTGACTCAGATAGTGGTGCTGCTGCCTTTTCTTGAATGCTACAGCGAGGTGTCAGGCTACTCCAGTCTTCATCCAATACCAAGATGTCTGGGAAAGAGGCCCTGGAGATCCTAAGAGTCCAGTCGCAACTGACACAGGCTTTCAACTAGGGCAAGTCTCTCTGGTTTCTCCAGTAGAGCTGCTACACACTCCCATCCCGTAAAGAGTTGAGAGTTGAAAATATTCTCAAACTTCCGTAGGCATACCCGACTGGGAACCGGACTAGCAAAAATTACTCAAGTGGAAATTCTTCTAGGTTCCTGTGCTTCCTAACTATCCACCCGTGCATATCACCGCCACTTGGTCAATCGGTCAGGTCAAGCTCAAAGCAGGGGACACGTCTCAGCTTTTCCACAAAACCCGACTGCCTCTTGGGCTCCATTTTCACTTGTCTAAGTGTCACCAGAGACAAGGGAAAACCGCCGTCATTCACTCACCTTGAGTTCTTTCGGTGGTGAATCTCCTGAAAGCAGGTCTTTCGAAATGACAGAAAAAGACGAAAAGAGCCAAGGAATCAGCATGACCAAAATCGGTCAGGGAGGAGTTTTTGATCACTTGGTGGAGGAAAAAGGGATCCAAACGGGGGTCCCCTCTAAAGCAGATCATTAACGTTAGGGAAAAGGAGTTTCTCTCTGGGCCTCAGCGGGATCCTATTGAGCATGATTTTTATGTCATCATCTCTCTTCGAGACAAGTTGAGGTGTCTTCGTTGACCCGAGACATCTCAATCCCCGGGAGAAATCACCTGAGTCTTCAAGTTCCTCACCACCGATATCGTCCATCCAGCCCGCAATCACGCAGGATGAGAAGGTTCGCACATCCTCTTCCGGTTTCCCGGGGAGTAGCTTGACCCTCATGAAAGCAGGAAAACAGGCTTCGACCTTGCAATCCTTTGAGGAAGGGCAAAGAAGTAAGTCAGACATCAGACGAGAGACATTCATTGCCTAACAGCTATGCTTTTTCCACATATAGCCCAAAAGAGGGACGAAATCAAGACACACACTTCTCGCCCATTAGTGAGACTGCTGACCCTTGACAGAAAGGCAGACGCGTGCCAGATCAAGACAAGGCATAGAGGACTCCGAATGGAGAAAAGTACTCAGGAAGTCCCAGCCAAGAACAGGCTATTCATTTGATCAGCCCCGGCTTATGTCTACGAGGAAGCCGAATCTGTGTCCACAGGCACGGATCCGTGCACGAGCACTTCCAGGAAATGACATCCAAGGGTTCCCAAAACTGGGGATTTTCAAATGAGCTGTGGGACACTCGGAAGAGGGCTTTCACCAAGAATTTGGCCCCAAATTCAACTAGGCATTTCCAGAGTTTGATTTCACCCTTGTGCCATGGAGAGACACAGTCCAGGCCACCTCATTCCCAAAGAATGGGAACACAGGGAACACATCTCCTCCTGTTTATCAACCATCAGAGGATTCCTTGGCACAAAGAGAGCAGGAGTCTTATGGAACCTCTACAGGATTCCAACGAACTCTGTAGGAACACTGATCTCTGCACATGTGCAAGGCAGCACTTACGCCTGCTTTCACTGTCTAGAGCTCCAGGGAAACATGACCTCCTGTGGCATCAACCTGAAAGTGCTCCTGACCCTCGTGTCCCCTTCACACCTGGCATCGACCCTGACTTTAGATTTTCTATGCAGTTATCTGTGCAGCTACCTTTACTTGAAAGCTGGAGCCAGCTATCAGACTACTGAGTCGCTCATCCAATTTCAAGATTCACGGGAAAAGCGTCCCGCAAATCCTGCGAGTCCAGCCGCAACTGACACACGCTTTCAATTACAGCAAGTTGACCAGTCTCCTGTAGAGCTCTGGGCCATTCACATCTCATAAATATCTTGGGAAAATACATTGTTCTAATTGGCCGTTTCTCCCATTTCGGTAGGCCCTATCGGACTTGGACCCAGGCTATCGCAGACGACTCCAGCGCACATGTTTCAGCATTCTCTGATTCCGAAGTATCCACCCACGCACATCACCGCCACTTAGTCAACCAGGCAAGGTCAAGCAAACACCAGGGGACATGCCTCAGCCTTGTCAGCAAACCCTACTGCCTTTTGCGGTGTATCCTCACTTGCCTAAGTGTCAGATGGGGCCAGGGCAAATCACGGGAAATCCCTCACCTTTTGTCCTCGCAACGGTGAACTCCTCGGAGGCAGGTTGTGCTAAAGGACACAAAAAGAGGAAAAGAGCCAAGGAATCAGCCTGACCAAAATCGGCCACCCAGGTCTTTTGGATTACTTGGTGCAGGTGAAAGAAATCAAAATGGGAGTCCGCTCTAAAGAAGATCTGGAAGGCTGGGCCAAAGGACTTTCCCACAGGGCCTCAGCATAACCTCTCTGAGCATGATTTTTAGGTCATCATCTCTCTTCCAGACAGATTATGTCATCATTGACCCCAGCCATATCACTCCCCAGGAAAAATCCCCTGAGACCTGAAGATGCTTACCACAAATGTCTTCCTTCCACCCAGGAAGGACAGTGGATGAGAGCGTTCACACATCATCTTCCAGTTTCCCGGGCAGTTGGCTTGACCCCCATGAAAGCGGCACAAGAGACATCGACCTCACTAACCCTTTGAAAAGGGGAAATCAGTAAGACAGAGATCCCAGAAGAGAAACTCACTTCCCTAAGGCTAGGCTTTCAGCCAGACATTCGCGAACACATGGACAAAATCAAGACAGCCATTTGCAACCCGCTGGGGAGTCTGCTGACCCATGACAGCAGGAGAGAATCATGCAATATTCAGAAGAAGGCAGAGAGGTCTCTGGATGTAGCAGAAATTTACAGGAGGACCCAGGCAAAAGGAGCCTTTGCCATTGCTTAAGCCTGACTGATGTGTTGAAGGCAGCCAACTATGCGTCCACGGGCACTGTCCAATGTGTGCGGACTCCCGGGAAATGGCACCCAAGAGTCCCCAGCACCGGGGGATCTTCAAATCAGCTGGAGGACATTTGGAAAAGAATAGCTTTCCAAGAATTCTGCCAACACTTGTTAAAATTGCCACAGTCCTTCAACGCTTTCATTTCACCACTGAGCCATGGAGAGACACAATCGAATCTACCTCAGGCCCCAATAATCCCCAGAGAGGGAACACATCTCCTCCCGTATATCAAGCATCAGAGGATCCCGTGGGGCACACGGAAAAGGAGTTCTATGGAATCTCTACAAGATTCCAAAGATCTGTCAAGAAAATGATCTTTCCACATGTGGAAGGCAGCAGTTATGCCTGCATTGCCTGATTAGACTGTCAGCAGATCCTGACCTCCTGTGGTATGAACCTGAAACTAGTCATGACGCTCGCGACCCACGTACCGAATGGTATTGAGCCTGGCATTAGCTTTTTGACTCAGATAGTGGTGCTGCTGCCTTTTCTTGAATGCTACAGCGAGGTGTCAGGCTACTCCAGTCTTCATCCAATACCAAGATGTCTGGGAAAGAGGCCCTGGAGATCCTAAGAGTCCAGTCGCAACTGACACAGGCTTTCAACTAGGGCAAGTCTCTCTGGTTTCTCCAGTAGAGCTGCTACACACTCCCATCCCGTAAAGAGTTGAGAGTTGAAAATATTCTCAAACTTCCGTAGGCATACCCGACTGGGAACCGGACTAGCAAAAATTACTCAAGTGGAAATTCTTCTAGGTTCCTGTGCTTCCTAACTATCCACCCGTGCATATCACCGCCACTTGGTCAATCGGTCAGGTCAAGCTCAAAGCAGGGGACACGTCTCAGCTTTTCCACAAAACCCGACTGCCTCTTGGGCTCCATTTTCACTTGTCTAAGTGTCACCAGAGACAAGGGAAAACCGCCGTCATTCACTCACCTTGAGTTCTTTCGGTGGTGAATCTCCTGAAAGCAGGTCTTTCGAAATGACAGAAAAAGACGAAAAGAGCCAAGGAATCAGCATGACCAAAATCGGTCAGGGAGGAGTTTTTGATCACTTGGTGGAGGAAAAAGGGATCCAAACGGGGGTCCCCTCTAAAGCAGATCATTAACGTTAGGGAAAAGGAGTTTCTCTCTGGGCCTCAGCGGGATCCTATTGAGCATGATTTTTATGTCATCATCTCTCTTCGAGACAAGTTGAGGTGTCTTCGTTGACCCGAGACATCTCAATCCCCGGGAGAAATCACCTGAGTCTTCAAGTTCCTCACCACCGATATCGTCCATCCAGCCCGCAATCACGCAGGATGAGAAGGTTCGCACATCCTCTTCCGGTTTCCCGGGGAGTAGCTTGACCCTCATGAAAGCAGGAAAACAGGCTTCGACCTTGCAATCCTTTGAGGAAGGGCAAAGAAGTAAGTCAGACATCAGACGAGAGACATTCATTGCCTAACAGCTATGCTTTTTCCACATATAGCCCAAAAGAGGGACGAAATCAAGACACACACTTCTCGCCCATTAGTGAGACTGCTGACCCTTGACAGAAAGGCAGACGCGTGCCAGATCAAGACAAGGCATAGAGGACTCCGAATGGAGAAAAGTACTCAGGAAGTCCCAGCCAAGAACAGGCTATTCATTTGATCAGCCCCGGCTTATGTCTACGAGGAAGCCGAATCTGTGTCCACAGGCACGGATCCGTGCACGAGCACTTCCAGGAAATGACATCCAAGGGTTCCCAAAACTGGGGATTTTCAAATGAGCTGTGGGACACTCGGAAGAGGGCTTTCACCAAGAATTTGGCCCCAAATTCAACTAGGCATTTCCAGAGTTTGATTTCACCCTTGTGCCATGGAGAGACACAGTCCAGGCCACCTCATTCCCAAAGAATGGGAACACAGGGAACACATCTCCTCCTGTTTATCAACCATCAGAGGATTCCTTGGCACAAAGAGAGCAGGAGTCTTATGGAACCTCTACAGGATTCCAACGAACTCTGTAGGAACACTGATCTCTGCACATGTGCAAGGCAGCACTTACGCCTGCTTTCACTGTCTAGAGCTCCAGGGAAACATGACCTCCTGTGGCATCAACCTGAAAGTGCTCCTGACCCTCGTGTCCCCTTCACACCTGGCATCGACCCTGACTTTAGATTTTCTATGCAGTTATCTGTGCAGCTACCTTTACTTGAAAGCTGGAGCCAGCTATCAGACTACTGAGTCGCTCATCCAATTTCAAGATTCACGGGAAAAGCGTCCCGCAAATCCTGCGAGTCCAGCCGCAACTGACACACGCTTTCAATTACAGCAAGTTGACCAGTCTCCTGTAGAGCTCTGGGCCATTCACATCTCATAAATATCTTGGGAAAATACATTGTTCTAATTGGCCGTTTCTCCCATTTCGGTAGGCCCTATCGGACTTGGACCCAGGCTATCGCAGACGACTCCAGCGCACATGTTTCAGCATTCTCTGATTCCGAAGTATCCACCCACGCACATCACCGCCACTTAGTCAACCAGGCAAGGTCAAGCAAACACCAGGGGACATGCCTCAGCCTTGTCAGCAAACCCTACTGCCTTTTGCAGTGTATCCTCACTTGCCTAAGTGTCAGATGGGGCCAGGGCAAATCACGGGAAATCCCTCACCTTTTGTCCTCGCAACGGTGAACTCCTCGGAGGCAGGTTGTGCTAAAGGACACAAAAAGAGGAAAAGAGCCAAGGAATCAGCCTGACCAAAATCGGCCACCCAGGTCTTTTGGATTACTTGGTGCAGGTGAAAGAAATCAAAATGGGAGTCCGCTCTAAAGAAGATCTGGAAGGCTGGGCCAAAGGACTTTCCCACAGGGCCTCAGCATAACCTCTCTGAGCATGATTTTTAGGTCATCATCTCTCTTCCAGACAGATTATGTCATCATTGACCCCAGCCATATCACTCCCCAGGAAAAATCCCCTGAGACCTGAAGATGCTTACCACAAATGTCTTCCTTCCACCCAGGAAGGACAGTGGATGAGAGCGTTCACACATCATCTTCCAGTTTCCCGGGCAGTTGGCTTGACCCCCATGAAAGCGGCACAAGAGACATCGACCTCACTAACCCTTTGAAAAGGGGAAATCAGTAAGACAGAGATCCCAGAAGAGAAACTCACTTCCCTAAGGCTAGGCTTTCAGCCAGACATTCGCGAACACATGGACAAAATCAAGACAGCCATTTGCAACCCACCGGGGAGTCTGCTGACCCATGACAGCAGGAGAGAATCATGCAATATTCAGAAGAAGGCAGAGAGGTCTCTGGATGTAGCAGAAATTTACAGGAGGACCCAGGCAAAAGGAGCCTTTGCCATTGCTTAGGCCTGACTGATGTGTTGAAGGCAGCCAACTATGCGTCCACGGGCACTGTCCAATGTGTGCGGACTCCCGGGAAATGGCACCCAAGAGTCCCCAGCACCGGGGGATCTTCAAATCAGCTGGAGGACATTTGGAAAAGAATAGCTTTCCAAGAATTCTGCCAACACTTGTTAAAATTGCCACAGTCCTTCAACGCTTTCATTTCACCACTGAGCCATGGAGAGACACAATCGAATCTACCTCAGGCCCCAATAATCCCCAGAGAGGGAACACATCTCCTCCCGTATATCAAGCATCAGAGGATCCCGTGGGGCACACGGAAAAGGAGTTCTATGGAATCTCTACAAGATTCCAAAGATCTGTCAAGAAAATGATCTTTCCACATGTGGAAGGCAGCAGTTATGCCTGCATTGCCTGATTAGACTGTCAGCAGATCCTGACCTCCTGTGGTATGAACCTGAAACTAGTCATGACGCTCGCGACCCACGTACCGAATGGTATTGAGCCTGGCATTAGCTTTTTGACTCAGATAGTGGTGCTGCTGCCTTTTCTTGAATGCTACAGCGAGGTGTCAGGCTACTCCAGTCTTCATCCAATACCAAGATGTCTGGGAAAGAGGCCCTGGAGATCCTAAGAGTCCAGTCGCAACTGACACAGGCTTTCAACTAGGGCAAGTCTCTCTGGTTTCTCCAGTAGAGCTGCTACACACTCCCATCCCGTAAAGAGTTGAGAGTTGAAAATATTCTCAAACTTCCGTAGGCATACCCGACTGGGAACCGGACTAGCAAAAATTACTCAAGTGGAAATTCTTCTAGGTTCCTGTGCTTCCTAACTATCCACCCGTGCATATCACCGCCACTTGGTCAATCGGTCAGGTCAAGCTCAAAGCAGGGGACACGTCTCAGCTTTTCCACAAAACCCGACTGCCTCTTGGGCTCCATTTTCACTTGTCTAAGTGTCACCAGAGACAAGGGAAAACCGCCGTCATTCACTCACCTTGAGTTCTTTCGGTGGTGAATCTCCTGAAAGCAGGTCTTTCGAAATGACAGAAAAAGACGAAAAGAGCCAAGGAATCAGCATGACCAAAATCGGTCAGGGAGGAGTTTTTGATCACTTGGTGGAGGAAAAAGGGATCCAAACGGGGGTCCCCTCTAAAGCAGATCATTAACGTTAGGGAAAAGGAGTTTCTCTCTGGGCCTCAGCGGGATCCTATTGAGCATGATTTTTATGTCATCATCTCTCTTCGAGACAAGTTGAGGTGTCTTCGTTGACCCGAGACATCTCAATCCCCGGGAGAAATCACCTGAGTCTTCAAGTTCCTCACCACCGATATCGTCCATCCAGCCCGCAATCACGCAGGATGAGAAGGTTCGCACATCCTCTTCCGGTTTCCCGGGGAGTAGCTTGACCCTCATGAAAGCAGGAAAACAGGCTTCGACCTTGCAATCCTTTGAGGAAGGGCAAAGAAGTAAGTCAGACATCAGACGAGAGACATTCATTGCCTAACAGCTATGCTTTTTCCACATATAGCCCAAAAGAGGGACGAAATCAAGACACACACTTCTCGCCCATTAGTGAGACTGCTGACCCTTGACAGAAAGGCAGACGCGTGCCAGATCAAGACAAGGCATAGAGGACTCCGAATGGAGAAAAGTACTCAGGAAGTCCCAGCCAAGAACAGGCTATTCATTTGATCAGCCCCGGCTTATGTCTACGAGGAAGCCGAATCTGTGTCCACAGGCACGGATCCGTGCACGAGCACTTCCAGGAAATGACATCCAAGGGTTCCCAAAACTGGGGATTTTCAAATGAGCTGTGGGACACTCGGAAGAGGGCTTTCACCAAGAATTTGGCCCCAAATTCAACTAGGCATTTCCAGAGTTTGATTTCACCCTTGTGCCATGGAGAGACACAGTCCAGGCCACCTCATTCCCAAAGAATGGGAACACAGGGAACACATCTCCTCCTGTTTATCAACCATCAGAGGATTCCTTGGCACAAAGAGAGCAGGAGTCTTATGGAACCTCTACAGGATTCCAACGAACTCTGTAGGAACACTGATCTCTGCACATGTGCAAGGCAGCACTTACGCCTGCTTTCACTGTCTAGAGCTCCAGGGAAACATGACCTCCTGTGGCATCAACCTGAAAGTGCTCCTGACCCTCGTGTCCCCTTCACACCTGGCATCGACCCTGACTTTAGATTTTCTATGCAGTTATCTGTGCAGCTACCTTTACTTGAAAGCTGGAGCCAGCTATCAGACTACTGAGTCGCTCATCCAATTTCAAGATTCACGGGAAAAGCGTCCCGCAAATCCTGCGAGTCCAGCCGCAACTGACACACGCTTTCAATTACAGCAAGTTGACCAGTCTCCTGTAGAGCTCTGGGCCATTCACATCTCATAAATATCTTGGGAAAATACATTGTTCTAATTGGCCGTTTCTCCCATTTCGGTAGGCCCTATCGGACTTGGACCCAGGCTATCGCAGACGACTCCAGCGCACATGTTTCAGCATTCTCTGATTCCGAAGTATCCACCCACGCACATCACCGCCACTTAGTCAACCAGGCAAGGTCAAGCAAACACCAGGGGACATGCCTCAGCCTTGTCAGCAAACCCTACTGCCTTTTGCGGTGTATCCTCACTTGCCTAAGTGTCAGATGGGGCCAGGGCAAATCACGGGAAATCCCTCACCTTTTGTCCTCGCAACGGTGAACTCCTCGGAGGCAGGTTTTGCTAAAGGACACAAAAAGAGGAAAAGAGCCAAGGAATCAGCCTGACCAAAATCGGCCACCCAGGTCTTTTGGATTACTTGGTGCAGGTGAAAGAAATCAAAATGGGAGTCCGCTCTAAAGAAGATCTGGAAGGCTGGGCCAAAGGACTTTCCCACAGGGCCTCAGCATAACCTCTCTGAGCATGATTTTTAGGTCATCATCTCTCTTCCAGACAGATTATGTCATCATTGACCCCAGCCATATCACTCCCCAGGAAAAATCCCCTGAGACCTGAAGATGCTTACCACAAATGTCTTCCTTCCACCCAGGAAGGACAGTGGATGAGAGCGTTCACACATCATCTTCCAGTTTCCCGGGCAGTTGGCTTGACCCCCATGAAAGCGGCACAAGAGACATCGACCTCACTAACCCTTTGAAAAGGGGAAATCAGTAAGACAGAGATCCCAGAAGAGAAACTCACTTCCCTAAGGCTAGGCTTTCAGCCAGACATTCGCGAACACATGGACAAAATCAAGACAGCCATTTGCAACCCACTGGGGAGTCTGCTGACCCATGACAGCAGGAGAGAATCATGCAATATTCAGAAGAAGGCAGAGAGGTCTCTGGATGTAGCAGAAATTTACAGGAGGACCCAGGCAAAAGGAGCCTTTGCCATTGCTTAAGCCTGACTGATGTGTTGAAGGCAGCCAACTATGCGTCCACGGGCACTGTCCAATGTGTGCGGACTCCCGGGAAATGGCACCCAAGAGTCCCCAGCACCGGGGGATCTTCAAATCAGCTGGAGGACATTTGGAAAAGAATAGCTTTCCAAGAATTCTGCCAACACTTGTTAAAATTGCCACAGTCCTTCAACGCTTTCATTTCACCACTGAGCCATGGAGAGACACAATCGAATCTACCTCAGGCCCCAATAATCCCCAGAGAGGGAACACATCTCCTCCCGTATATCAAGCATCAGAGGATCCCGTGGGGCACACGGAAAAGGAGTTCTATGGAATCTCTACAAGATTCCAAAGATCTGTCAAGAAAATGATCTTTCCACATGTGGAAGGCAGCAGTTATGCCTGCATTGCCTGATTAGACTGTCAGCAGATCCTGACCTCCTGTGGTATGAACCTGAAACTAGTCATGACGCTCGCGACCCACGTACCGAATGGTATTGAGCCTGGCATTAGCTTTTTGACTCAGATAGTGGTGCTGCTGCCTTTTCTTGAATGCTACAGCGAGGTGTCAGGCTACTCCAGTCTTCATCCAATACCAAGATGTCTGGGAAAGAGGCCCTGGAGATCCTAAGAGTCCAGTCGCAACTGACACAGGCTTTCAACTAGGGCAAGTCTCTCTGGTTTCTCCAGTAGAGCTGCTACACACTCCCATCCCGTAAAGAGTTGAGAGTTGAAAATATTCTCAAACTTCCGTAGGCATACCCGACTGGGAACCGGACTAGCAAAAATTACTCAAGTGGAAATTCTTCTAGGTTCCTGTGCTTCCTAACTATCCACCCGTGCATATCACCGCCACTTGGTCAATCGGTCAGGTCAAGCTCAAAGCAGGGGACACGTCTCAGCTTTTCCACAAAACCCGACTGCCTCTTGGGCTCCATTTTCACTTGTCTAAGTGTCACCAGAGACAAGGGAAAACCGCCGTCATTCACTCACCTTGAGTTCTTTCGGTGGTGAATCTCCTGAAAGCAGGTCTTTCGAAATGACAGAAAAAGACGAAAAGAGCCAAGGAATCAGCATGACCAAAATCGGTCAGGGAGGAGTTTTTGATCACTTGGTGGAGGAAAAAGGGATCCAAACGGGGGTCCCCTCTAAAGCAGATCATTAACGTTAGGGAAAAGGAGTTTCTCTCTGGGCCTCAGCGGGATCCTATTGAGCATGATTTTTATGTCATCATCTCTCTTCGAGACAAGTTGAGGTGTCTTCGTTGACCCGAGACATCTCAATCCCCGGGAGAAATCACCTGAGTCTTCAAGTTCCTCACCACCGATATCGTCCATCCAGCCCGCAATCACGCAGGATGAGAAGGTTCGCACATCCTCTTCCGGTTTCCCGGGGAGTAGCTTGACCCTCATGAAAGCAGGAAAACAGGCTTCGACCTTGCAATCCTTTGAGGAAGGGCAAAGAAGTAAGTCAGACATCAGACGAGAGACATTCATTGCCTAACAGCTATGCTTTTTCCACATATAGCCCAAAAGAGGGACGAAATCAAGACACACACTTCTCGCCCATTAGTGAGACTGCTGACCCTTGACAGAAAGGCAGACGCGTGCCAGATCAAGACAAGGCATAGAGGACTCCGAATGGAGAAAAGTACTCAGGAAGTCCCAGCCAAGAACAGGCTATTCATTTGATCAGCCCCGGCTTATGTCTACGAGGAAGCCGAATCTGTGTCCACAGGCACGGATCCGTGCACGAGCACTTCCAGGAAATGACATCCAAGGGTTCCCAAAACTGGGGATTTTCAAATGAGCTGTGGGACACTCGGAAGAGGGCTTTCACCAAGAATTTGGCCCCAAATTCAACTAGGCATTTCCAGAGTTTGATTTCACCCTTGTGCCATGGAGAGACACAGTCCAGGCCACCTCATTCCCAAAGAATGGGAACACAGGGAACACATCTCCTCCTGTTTATCAACCATCAGAGGATTCCTTGGCACAAAGAGAGCAGGAGTCTTATGGAACCTCTACAGGATTCCAACGAACTCTGTAGGAACACTGATCTCTGCACATGTGCAAGGCAGCACTTACGCCTGCTTTCACTGTCTAGAGCTCCAGGGAAACATGACCTCCTGTGGCATCAACCTGAAAGTGCTCCTGACCCTCGTGTCCCCTTCACACCTGGCATCGACCCTGACTTTAGATTTTCTATGCAGTTATCTGTGCAGCTACCTTTACTTGAAAGCTGGAGCCAGCTATCAGACTACTGAGTCGCTCATCCAATTTCAAGATTCACGGGAAAAGCGTCCCGCAAATCCTGCGAGTCCAGCCGCAACTGACACACGCTTTCAATTACAGCAAGTTGACCAGTCTCCTGTAGAGCTCTGGGCCATTCACATCTCATAAATATCTTGGGAAAATACATTGTTCTAATTGGCCGTTTCTCCCATTTCGGTAGGCCCTATCGGACTTGGACCCAGGCTATCGCAGACGACTCCAGCGCACATGTTTCAGCATTCTCTGATTCCGAAGTATCCACCCACGCACATCACCGCCACTTAGTCAACCAGGCAAGGTCAAGCAAACACCAGGGGACATGCCTCAGCCTTGTCAGCAAACCCTACTGCCTTTTGCGGTGTATCCTCACTTGCCTAAGTGTCAGATGGGGCCAGGGCAAATCACGGGAAATCCCTCACCTTTTGTCCTCGCAACGGTGAACTCCTCGGAGGCAGGTTGTGCTAAAGGACACAAAAAGAGGAAAAGAGCCAAGGAATCAGCCTGACCAAAATCGGCCACCCAGGTCTTTTGGATTACTTGGTGCAGGTGAAAGAAATCAAAATGGGAGTCCGCTCTAAAGAAGATCTGGAAGGCTGGGCCAAAGGACTTTCCCACAGGGCCTCAGCATAACCTCTCTGAGCATGATTTTTAGGTCATCATCTCTCTTCCAGACAGATTATGTCATCATTGACCCCAGCCATATCACTCCCCAGGAAAAATCCCCTGAGACCTGAAGATGCTTACCACAAATGTCTTCCTTCCACCCAGGAAGGACAGTGGATGAGAGCGTTCACACATCATCTTCCAGTTTCCCGGGCAGTTGGCTTGACCCCCATGAAAGCGGCACAAGAGACATCGACCTCACTAACCCTTTGAAAAGGGGAAATCAGTAAGACAGAGATCCCAGAAGAGAAACTCACTTCCCTAAGGCTAGGCTTTCAGCCAGACATTCGCGAACACATGGACAAAATCAAGACAGCCATTTGCAACCCACTGGGGAGTCTGCTGACCCATGACAGCAGGAGAGAATCATGCAATATTCAGAAGAAGGCAGAGAGGTCTCTGGATGTAGCAGAAATTTACAGGAGGACCCAGGCAAAAGGAGCCTTTGCCATTGCTTAAGCCTGACTGATGTGTTGAAGGCAGCCAACTATGCGTCCACGGGCACTGTCCAATGTGTGCGGACTCCCGGGAAATGGCACCCAAGAGTCCCCAGCACCGGGGGATCTTCAAATCAGCTGGAGGACATTTGGAAAAGAATAGCTTTCCAAGAATTCTGCCAACACTTGTTAAAATTGCCACAGTCCTTCAACGCTTTCATTTCACCACTGAGCCATGGAGAGACACAATCGAATCTACCTCAGGCCCCAATAATCCCCAGAGAGGGAACACATCTCCTCCCGTATATCAAGCATCAGAGGATCCCGTGGGGCACACGGAAAAGGAGTTCTATGGAATCTCTACAAGATTCCAAAGATCTGTCAAGAAAATGATCTTTCCACATGTGGAAGGCAGCAGTTATGCCTGCATTGCCTGATTAGACTGTCAGCAGATCCTGACCTCCTGTGGTATGAACCTGAAACTAGTCATGACGCTCGCGACCCACGTACCGAATGGTATTGAGCCTGGCATTAGCTTTTTGACTCAGATAGTGGTGCTGCTGCCTTTTCTTGAATGCTACAGCGAGGTGTCAGGCTACTCCAGTCTTCATCCAATACCAAGATGTCTGGGAAAGAGGCCCTGGAGATCCTAAGAGTCCAGTCGCAACTGACACAGGCTTTCAACTAGGGCAAGTCTCTCTGGTTTCTCCAGTAGAGCTGCTACACACTCCCATCCCGTAAAGAGTTGAGAGTTGAAAATATTCTCAAACTTCCGTAGGCATACCCGACTGGGAACCGGACTAGCAAAAATTACTCAAGTGGAAATTCTTCTAGGTTCCTGTGCTTCCTAACTATCCACCCGTGCATATCACCGCCACTTGGTCAATCGGTCAGGTCAAGCTCAAAGCAGGGGACACGTCTCAGCTTTTCCACAAAACCCGACTGCCTCTTGGGCTCCATTTTCACTTGTCTAAGTGTCACCAGAGACAAGGGAAAACCGCCGTCATTCACTCACCTTGAGTTCTTTCGGTGGTGAATCTCCTGAAAGCAGGTCTTTCGAAATGACAGAAAAAGACGAAAAGAGCCAAGGAATCAGCATGACCAAAATCGGTCAGGGAGGAGTTTTTGATCACTTGGTGGAGGAAAAAGGGATCCAAACGGGGGTCCCCTCTAAAGCAGATCATTAACGTTAGGGAAAAGGAGTTTCTCTCTGGGCCTCAGCGGGATCCTATTGAGCATGATTTTTATGTCATCATCTCTCTTCGAGACAAGTTGAGGTGTCTTCGTTGACCCGAGACATCTCAATCCCCGGGAGAAATCACCTGAGTCTTCAAGTTCCTCACCACCGATATCGTCCATCCAGCCCGCAATCACGCAGGATGAGAAGGTTCGCACATCCTCTTCCGGTTTCCCGGGGAGTAGCTTGACCCTCATGAAAGCAGGAAAACAGGCTTCGACCTTGCAATCCTTTGAGGAAGGGCAAAGAAGTAAGTCAGACATCAGACGAGAGACATTCATTGCCTAACAGCTATGCTTTTTCCACATATAGCCCAAAAGAGGGACGAAATCAAGACACACACTTCTCGCCCATTAGTGAGACTGCTGACCCTTGACAGAAAGGCAGACGCGTGCCAGATCAAGACAAGGCATAGAGGACTCCGAATGGAGAAAAGTACTCAGGAAGTCCCAGCCAAGAACAGGCTATTCATTTGATCAGCCCCGGCTTATGTCTACGAGGAAGCCGAATCTGTGTCCACAGGCACGGATCCGTGCACGAGCACTTCCAGGAAATGACATCCAAGGGTTCCCAAAACTGGGGATTTTCAAATGAGCTGTGGGACACTCGGAAGAGGGCTTTCACCAAGAATTTGGCCCCAAATTCAACTAGGCATTTCCAGAGTTTGATTTCACCCTTGTGCCATGGAGAGACACAGTCCAGGCCACCTCATTCCCAAAGAATGGGAACACAGGGAACACATCTCCTCCTGTTTATCAACCATCAGAGGATTCCTTGGCACAAAGAGAGCAGGAGTCTTATGGAACCTCTACAGGATTCCAACGAACTCTGTAGGAACACTGATCTCTGCACATGTGCAAGGCAGCACTTACGCCTGCTTTCACTGTCTAGAGCTCCAGGGAAACATGACCTCCTGTGGCATCAACCTGAAAGTGCTCCTGACCCTCGTGTCCCCTTCACACCTGGCATCGACCCTGACTTTAGATTTTCTATGCAGTTATCTGTGCAGCTACCTTTACTTGAAAGCTGGAGCCAGCTATCAGACTACTGAGTCGCTCATCCAATTTCAAGATTCACGGGAAAAGCGTCCCGCAAATCCTGCGAGTCCAGCCGCAACTGACACACGCTTTCAATTACAGCAAGTTGACCAGTCTCCTGTAGAGCTCTGGGCCATTCACATCTCATAAATATCTTGGGAAAATACATTGTTCTAATTGGCCGTTTCTCCCATTTCGGTAGGCCCTATCGGACTTGGACCCAGGCTATCGCAGACGACTCCAGCGCACATGTTTCAGCATTCTCTGATTCCTAAGTATCCAACCACGCACATCACCGCCACTTAGTCAACCAGGCAAGGTCAAGCAAACACCAGGGGACATGCCTCAGCCTTGTCAGCAAACCCTACTGCCTTTTGCGGTGTATCCTCATTTGCCTAAGTGTCAGATGGGGCCAGGGCAAATCACGGGAAATCCCTCACCTTTTGTCCTCGCAACGGTGAACTCCTCGGAGGCAGGTTTTGCTAAAGGACACAAAAAGAGGAAAAGAGCCAAGGAATCAGCCTGACCAAAATCGGCCACCCAGGTCTTTTGGATTACTTGGTGCAGGTGAAAGAAATCAAAATGGGAGTCCGCTCTAAAGAAGATCTGGAAGGCTGGGCCAAAGGACTTTCCCACAGGGCCTCAGCATAACCTCTCTGAGCATGATTTTTAGGTCATCATCTCTCTTCCAGACAGATTATGTCATCATTGACCCCAGCCATATCACTCCCCAGGAAAAATCCCCTGAGACCTGAAGATGCTTACCACAAATGTCTTCCTTCCACCCAGGAAGGACAGTGGATGAGAGCGTTCACACATCATCTTCCAGTTTCCCGGGCAGTTGGCTTGACCCCCATGAAAGCGGCACAAGAGACATCGACCTCACTAACCCTTTGAAAAGGGGAAATCAGTAAGACAGAGATCCCAGAAGAGAAACTCACTTCCCTAAGGCTAGGCTTTCAGCCAGACATTCGCGAACACATGGACAAAATCAAGACAGCCATTTGCAACCCACTGGGGAGTCTGCTGACCCATGACAGCAGGAGAGAATCATGCAATATTCAGAAGAAGGCAGAGAGGTCTCTGGATGTAGCAGAAATTTACAGGAGGACCCAGGCAAAAGGAGCCTTTGCCATTGCTTAAGCCTGACTGATGTGTTGAAGGCAGCCAACTATGCGTCCACGGGCACTGTCCAATGTGTGCGGACTCCCGGGAAATGGCACCCAAGAGTCCCCAGCACCGGGGGATCTTCAAATCAGCTGGAGGACATTTGGAAAAGAATAGCTTTCCAAGAATTCTGCCAACACTTGTTAAAATTGCCACAGTCCTTCAACGCTTTCATTTCACCACTGAGCCATGGAGAGACACAATCGAATCTACCTCAGGCCCCAATAATCCCCAGAGAGGGAACACATCTCCTCCCGTATATCAAGCATCAGAGGATCCCGTGGGGCACACGGAAAAGGAGTTCTATGGAATCTCTACAAGATTCCAAAGATCTGTCAAGAAAATGATCTTTCCACATGTGGAAGGCAGCAGTTATGCCTGCATTGCCTGATTAGACTGTCAGCAGATCCTGACCTCCTGTGGTATGAACCTGAAACTAGTCATGACGCTCGCGACCCACGTACCGAATGGTATTGAGCCTGGCATTAGCTTTTTGACTCAGATAGTGGTGCTGCTGCCTTTTCTTGAATGCTACAGCGAGGTGTCAGGCTACTCCAGTCTTCATCCAATACCAAGATGTCTGGGAAAGAGGCCCTGGAGATCCTAAGAGTCCAGTCGCAACTGACACAGGCTTTCAACTAGGGCAAGTCTCTCTGGTTTCTCCAGTAGAGCTGCTACACACTCCCATCCCGTAAAGAGTTGAGAGTTGAAAATATTCTCAAACTTCCGTAGGCATACCCGACTGGCAACCGGACTAGCAAAAATTACTCAAGTGGAAATTCTTCTAGGTTCCTGTGCTTCCTAACTATCCACCCGTGCATATCACCGCCACTTGGTCAATCGGTCAGGTCAAGCTCAAAGCAGGGGACACGTCTCAGCTTTTCCACAAAACCCGACTGCCTCTTGGGCTCCATTTTCACTTGTCTAAGTGTCACCAGAGACAAGGGAAAACCGCCGTCATTCACTCACCTTGAGTTCTTTCGGTGGTGAATCTCCTGAAAGCAGGTCTTTCGAAATGACAGAAAAAGACGAAAAGAGCCAAGGAATCAGCATGACCAAAATCGGTCAGGGAGGAGTTTTTGATCACTTGGTGGAGGAAAAAGGGATCCAAACGGGGGTCCCCTCTAAAGCAGATCATTAACGTTAGGGAAAAGGAGTTTCTCTCTGGGCCTCAGCGGGATCCTATTGAGCATGATTTTTATGTCATCATCTCTCTTCGAGACAAGTTGAGGTGTCTTCGTTGACCCGAGACATCTCAATCCCCGGGAGAAATCACCTGAGTCTTCAAGTTCCTCACCACCGATATCGTCCATCCAGCCCGCAATCACGCAGGATGAGAAGGTTCGCACATCCTCTTCCGGTTTCCCGGGGAGTAGCTTGACCCTCATGAAAGCAGGAAAACAGGCTTCGACCTTGCAATCCTTTGAGGAAGGGCAAAGAAGTAAGTCAGACATCAGACGAGAGACATTCATTGCCTAACAGCTATGCTTTTTCCACATATAGCCCAAAAGAGGGACGAAATCAAGACACACACTTCTCGCCCATTAGTGAGACTGCTGACCCTTGACAGAAAGGCAGACGCGTGCCAGATCAAGACAAGGCATAGAGGACTCCGAATGGAGAAAAGTACTCAGGAAGTCCCAGCCAAGAACAGGCTATTCATTTGATCAGCCCCGGCTTATGTCTACGAGGAAGCCGAATCTGTGTCCACAGGCACGGATCCGTGCACGAGCACTTCCAGGAAATGACATCCAAGGGTTCCCAAAACTGGGGATTTTCAAATGAGCTGTGGGACACTCGGAAGAGGGCTTTCACCAAGAATTTGGCCCCAAATTCAACTAGGCATTTCCAGAGTTTGATTTCACCCTTGTGCCATGGAGAGACACAGTCCAGGCCACCTCATTCCCAAAGAATGGGAACACAGGGAACACATCTCCTCCTGTTTATCAACCATCAGAGGATTCCTTGGCACAAAGAGAGCAGGAGTCTTATGGAACCTCTACAGGATTCCAACGAACTCTGTAGGAACACTGATCTCTGCACATGTGCAAGGCAGCACTTACGCCTGCTTTCACTGTCTAGAGCTCCAGGGAAACATGACCTCCTGTGGCATCAACCTGAAAGTGCTCCTGACCCTCGTGTCCCCTTCACACCTGGCATCGACCCTGACTTTAGATTTTCTATGCAGTTATCTGTGCAGCTACCTTTACTTGAAAGCTGGAGCCAGCTATCAGACTACTGAGTCGCTCATCCAATTTCAAGATTCACGGGAAAAGCGTCCCGCAAATCCTGCGAGTCCAGCCGCAACTGACACACGCTTTCAATTACAGCAAGTTGACCAGTCTCCTGTAGAGCTCTGGGCCATTCACATCTCATAAATATCTTGGGAAAATACATTGTTCTAATTGGCCGTTTCTCCCATTTCGGTAGGCCCTATCGGACTTGGACCCAGGCTATCGCAGACGACTCCAGCGCACATGTTTCAGCATTCTCTGATTCCGAAGTATCCACCCACGCACATCACCGCCACTTAGTCAACCAGGCAAGGTCAAGCAAACACCAGGGGACATGCCTCAGCCTTGTCAGCAAACCCTACTGCCTTTTGCGGTGTATCCTCACTTGCCTAAGTGTCAGATGGGGCCAGGGCAAATCACGGGAAATCCCTCACCTTTTGTCCTCGCAACGGTGAACTCCTCGGAGGCAGGTTGTGCTAAAGGACACAAAAAGAGGAAAAGAGCCAAGGAATCAGCCTGACCAAAATCGGCCACCCAGGTCTTTTGGATTACTTGGTGCAGGTGAAAGAAATCAAAATGGGAGTCCGCTCTAAAGAAGATCTGGAAGGCTGGGCCAAAGGACTTTCCCACAGGGCCTCAGCATAACCTCTCTGAGCATGATTTTTAGGTCATCATCTCTCTTCCAGACAGATTATGTCATCATTGACCCCAGCCATATCACTCCCCAGGAAAAATCCCCTGAGACCTGAAGATGCTTACCACAAATGTCTTCCTTCCACCCAGGAAGGACAGTGGATGAGAGCGTTCACACATCATCTTCCAGTTTCCCGGGCAGTTGGCTTGACCCCCATGAAAGCGGCACAAGAGACATCGACCTCACTAACCCTTTGAAAAGGGGAAATCAGTAAGACAGAGATCCCAGAAGAGAAACTCACTTCCCTAAGGCTAGGCTTTCAGCCAGACATTCGCGAACACATGGACAAAATCAAGACAGCCATTTGCAACCCACTGGGGAGTCTGCTGACCCATGACAGCAGGAGAGAATCATGCAATATTCAGAAGAAGGCAGAGAGGTCTCTGGATGTAGCAGAAATTTACAGGAGGACCCAGGCAAAAGGAGCCTTTGCCATTGCTTAAGCCTGACTGATGTGTTGAAGGCAGCCAACTATGCGTCCACGGGCACTGTCCAATGTGTGCGGACTCCCGGGAAATGGCACCCAAGAGTCCCCAGCACCGGGGGATCTTCAAATCAGCTGGAGGACATTTGGAAAAGAATAGCTTTCCAAGAATTCTGCCAACACTTGTTAAAATTGCCACAGTCCTTCAACGCTTTCATTTCACCACTGAGCCATGGAGAGACACAATCGAATCTACCTCAGGCCCCAATAATCCCCAGAGAGGGAACACATCTCCTCCCGTATATCAAGCATCAGAGGATCCCGTGGGGCACACGGAAAAGGAGTTCTATGGAATCTCTACAAGATTCCAAAGATCTGTCAAGAAAATGATCTTTCCACATGTGGAAGGCAGCAGTTATGCCTGCATTGCCTGATTAGACTGTCAGCAGATCCTGACCTCCTGTGGTATGAACCTGAAACTAGTCATGACGCTCGCGACCCACGTACCGAATGGTATTGAGCCTGGCATTAGCTTTTTGACTCAGATAGTGGTGCTGCTGCCTTTTCTTGAATGCTACAGCGAGGTGTCAGGCTACTCCAGTCTTCATCCAATACCAAGATGTCTGGGAAAGAGGCCCTGGAGATCCTAAGAGTCCAGTCGCAACTGACACAGGCTTTCAACTAGGGCAAGTCTCTCTGGTTTCTCCAGTAGAGCTGCTACACACTCCCATCCCGTAAAGAGTTGAGAGTTGAAAATATTCTCAAACTTCCGTAGGCATACCCGACTGGCAACCGGACTAGCAAAAATTACTCAAGTGGAAATTCTTCTAGGTTCCTGTGCTTCCTAACTATCCACCCGTGCATATCACCGCCACTTGGTCAATCGGTCAGGTCAAGCTCAAAGCAGGGGACACGTCTCAGCTTTTCCACAAAACCCGACTGCCTCTTGGGCTCCATTTTCACTTGTCTAAGTGTCACCAGAGACAAGGGAAAACCGCCGTCATTCACTCACCTTGAGTTCTTTCGGTGGTGAATCTCCTGAAAGCAGGTCTTTCGAAATGACAGAAAAAGACGAAAAGAGCCAAGGAATCAGCATGACCAAAATCGGTCAGGGAGGAGTTTTTGATCACTTGGTGGAGGAAAAAGGGATCCAAACGGGGGTCCCCTCTAAAGCAGATCATTAACGTTAGGGAAAAGGAGTTTCTCTCTGGGCCTCAGCGGGATCCTATTGAGCATGATTTTTATGTCATCATCTCTCTTCGAGACAAGTTGAGGTGTCTTCGTTGACCCGAGACATCTCAATCCCCGGGAGAAATCACCTGAGTCTTCAAGTTCCTCACCACCGATATCGTCCATCCAGCCCGCAATCACGCAGGATGAGAAGGTTCGCACATCCTCTTCCGGTTTCCCGGGGAGTAGCTTGACCCTCATGAAAGCAGGAAAACAGGCTTCGACCTTGCAATCCTTTGAGGAAGGGCAAAGAAGTAAGTCAGACATCAGACGAGAGACATTCATTGCCTAACAGCTATGCTTTTTCCACATATAGCCCAAAAGAGGGACGAAATCAAGACACACACTTCTCGCCCATTAGTGAGACTGCTGACCCTTGACAGAAAGGCAGACGCGTGCCAGATCAAGACAAGGCATAGAGGACTCCGAATGGAGAAAAGTACTCAGGAAGTCCCAGCCAAGAACAGGCTATTCATTTGATCAGCCCCGGCTTATGTCTACGAGGAAGCCGAATCTGTGTCCACAGGCACGGATCCGTGCACGAGCACTTCCAGGAAATGACATCCAAGGGTTCCCAAAACTGGGGATTTTCAAATGAGCTGTGGGACACTCGGAAGAGGGCTTTCACCAAGAATTTGGCCCCAAATTCAACTAGGCATTTCCAGAGTTTGATTTCACCCTTGTGCCATGGAGAGACACAGTCCAGGCCACCTCATTCCCAAAGAATGGGAACACAGGGAACACATCTCCTCCTGTTTATCAACCATCAGAGGATTCCTTGGCACAAAGAGAGCAGGAGTCTTATGGAACCTCTACAGGATTCCAACGAACTCTGTAGGAACACTGATCTCTGCACATGTGCAAGGCAGCACTTACGCCTGCTTTCACTGTCTAGAGCTCCAGGGAAACATGACCTCCTGTGGCATCAACCTGAAAGTGCTCCTGACCCTCGTGTCCCCTTCACACCTGGCATCGACCCTGACTTTAGATTTTCTATGCAGTTATCTGTGCAGCTACCTTTACTTGAAAGCTGGAGCCAGCTATCAGACTACTGAGTCGCTCATCCAATTTCAAGATTCACGGGAAAAGCGTCCCGCAAATCCTGCGAGTCCAGCCGCAACTGACACACGCTTTCAATTACAGCAAGTTGACCAGTCTCCTGTAGAGCTCTGGGCCATTCACATCTCATAAATATCTTGGGAAAATACATTGTTCTAATTGGCCGTTTCTCCCATTTCGGTAGGCCCTATCGGACTTGGACCCAGGCTATCGCAGACGACTCCAGCGCACATGTTTCAGCATTCTCTGATTCCGAAGTATCCACCCACGCACATCACCGCCACTTAGTCAACCAGGCAAGGTCAAGCAAACACCAGGGGACATGCCTCAGCCTTGTCAGCAAACCCTACTGCCTTTTGCGGTGTATCCTCACTTGCCTAAGTGTCAGATGGGGCCAGGGCAAATCACGGGAAATCCCTCACCTTTTGTCCTCGCAACGGTGAACTCCTCGGAGGCAGGTTGTGCTAAAGGACACAAAAAGAGGAAAAGAGCCAAGGAATCAGCCTGACCAAAATCGGCCACCCAGGTCTTTTGGATTACTTGGTGCAGGTGAAAGAAATCAAAATGGGAGTCCGCTCTAAAGAAGATCTGGAAGGCTGGGCCAAAGGACTTTCCCACAGGGCCTCAGCATAACCTCTCTGAGCATGATTTTTAGGTCATCATCTCTCTTCCAGACAGATTATGTCATCATTGACCCCAGCCATATCACTCCCCAGGAAAAATCCCCTGAGACCTGAAGATGCTTACCACAAATGTCTTCCTTCCACCCAGGAAGGACAGTGGATGAGAGCGTTCACACATCATCTTCCAGTTTCCCGGGCAGTTGGCTTGACCCCCATGAAAGCGGCACAAGAGACATCGACCTCACTAACCCTTTGAAAAGGGGAAATCAGTAAGACAGAGATCCCAGAAGAGAAACTCACTTCCCTAAGGCTAGGCTTTCAGCCAGACATTCGCGAACACATGGACAAAATCAAGACAGCCATTTGCAACCCACTGGGGAGTCTGCTGACCCATGACAGCAGGAGAGAATCATGCAATATTCAGAAGAAGGCAGAGAGGTCTCTGGATGTAGCAGAAATTTACAGGAGGACCCAGGCAAAAGGAGCCTTTGCCATTGCTTAAGCCTGACTGATGTGTTGAAGGCAGCCAACTATGCGTCCACGGGCACTGTCCAATGTGTGCGGACTCCCGGGAAATGGCACCCAAGAGTCCCCAGCACCGGGGGATCTTCAAATCAGCTGGAGGACATTTGGAAAAGAATAGCTTTCCAAGAATTCTGCCAACACTTGTTAAAATTGCCACAGTCCTTCAACGCTTTCATTTCACCACTGAGCCATGGAGAGACACAATCGAATCTACCTCAGGCCCCAATAATCCCCAGAGAGGGAACACATCTCCTCCCGTATATCAAGCATCAGAGGATCCCGTGGGGCACACGGAAAAGGAGTTCTATGGAATCTCTACAAGATTCCAAAGATCTGTCAAGAAAATGATCTTTCCACATGTGGAAGGCAGCAGTTATGCCTGCATTGCCTGATTAGACTGTCAGCAGATCCTGACCTCCTGTGGTATGAACCTGAAACTAGTCATGACGCTCGCGACCCACGTACCGAATGGTATTGAGCCTGGCATTAGCTTTTTGACTCAGATAGTGGTGCTGCTGCCTTTTCTTGAATGCTACAGCGAGGTGTCAGGCTACTCCAGTCTTCATCCAATACCAAGATGTCTGGGAAAGAGGCCCTGGAGATCCTAAGAGTCCAGTCGCAACTGACACAGGCTTTCAACTAGGGCAAGTCTCTCTGGTTTCTCCAGTAGAGCTGCTACACACTCCCATCCCGTAAAGAGTTGAGAGTTGAAAATATTCTCAAACTTCCGTAGGCATACCCGACTGGCAACCGGACTAGCAAAAATTACTCAAGTGGAAATTCTTCTAGGTTCCTGTGCTTCCTAACTATCCACCCGTGCATATCACCGCCACTTGGTCAATCGGTCAGGTCAAGCTCAAAGCAGGGGACACGTCTCAGCTTTTCCACAAAACCCGACTGCCTCTTGGGCTCCATTTTCACTTGTCTAAGTGTCACCAGAGACAAGGGAAAACCGCCGTCATTCACTCACCTTGAGTTCTTTCGGTGGTGAATCTCCTGAAAGCAGGTCTTTCGAAATGACAGAAAAAGACGAAAAGAGCCAAGGAATCAGCATGACCAAAATCGGTCAGGGAGGAGTTTTTGATCACTTGGTGGAGGAAAAAGGGATCCAAACGGGGGTCCCCTCTAAAGCAGATCATTAACGTTAGGGAAAAGGAGTTTCTCTCTGGGCCTCAGCGGGATCCTATTGAGCATGATTTTTATGTCATCATCTCTCTTCGAGACAAGTTGAGGTGTCTTCGTTGACCCGAGACATCTCAATCCCCGGGAGAAATCACCTGAGTCTTCAAGTTCCTCACCACCGATATCGTCCATCCAGCCCGCAATCACGCAGGATGAGAAGGTTCGCACATCCTCTTCCGGTTTCCCGGGGAGTAGCTTGACCCTCATGAAAGCAGGAAAACAGGCTTCGACCTTGCAATCCTTTGAGGAAGGGCAAAGAAGTAAGTCAGACATCAGACGAGAGACATTCATTGCCTAACAGCTATGCTTTTTCCACATATAGCCCAAAAGAGGGACGAAATCAAGACACACACTTCTCGCCCATTAGTGAGACTGCTGACCCTTGACAGAAAGGCAGACGCGTGCCAGATCAAGACAAGGCATAGAGGACTCCGAATGGAGAAAAGTACTCAGGAAGTCCCAGCCAAGAACAGGCTATTCATTTGATCAGCCCCGGCTTATGTCTACGAGGAAGCCGAATCTGTGTCCACAGGCACGGATCCGTGCACGAGCACTTCCAGGAAATGACATCCAAGGGTTCCCAAAACTGGGGATTTTCAAATGAGCTGTGGGACACTCGGAAGAGGGCTTTCACCAAGAATTTGGCCCCAAATTCAACTAGGCATTTCCAGAGTTTGATTTCACCCTTGTGCCATGGAGAGACACAGTCCAGGCCACCTCATTCCCAAAGAATGGGAACACAGGGAACACATCTCCTCCTGTTTATCAACCATCAGAGGATTCCTTGGCACAAAGAGAGCAGGAGTCTTATGGAACCTCTACAGGATTCCAACGAACTCTGTAGGAACACTGATCTCTGCACATGTGCAAGGCAGCACTTACGCCTGCTTTCACTGTCTAGAGCTCCAGGGAAACATGACCTCCTGTGGCATCAACCTGAAAGTGCTCCTGACCCTCGTGTCCCCTTCACACCTGGCATCGACCCTGACTTTAGATTTTCTATGCAGTTATCTGTGCAGCTACCTTTACTTGAAAGCTGGAGCCAGCTATCAGACTACTGAGTCGCTCATCCAATTTCAAGATTCACGGGAAAAGCGTCCCGCAAATCCTGCGAGTCCAGCCGCAACTGACACACGCTTTCAATTACAGCAAGTTGACCAGTCTCCTGTAGAGCTCTGGGCCATTCACATCTCATAAATATCTTGGGAAAATACATTGTTCTAATTGGCCGTTTCTCCCATTTCGGTAGGCCCTATCGGACTTGGACCCAGGCTATCGCAGACGACTCCAGCGCACATGTTTCAGCATTCTCTGATTCCTAAGTATCCACCCACGCACATCACCGCCACTTAGTCAACCAGGCAAGGTCAAGCAAACACCAGGGGACATGCCTCAGCCTTGTCAGCAAACCCTACTGCCTTTTGCGGTGTATCCTCACTTGCCTAAGTGTCAGATGGGGCCAGGGCAAATCACGGGAAATCCCTCACCTTTTGTCCTCGCAACGGTGAACTCCTCGGAGGCAGGTTGTGCTAAAGGACACAAAAAGAGGAAAAGAGCCAAGGAATCAGCCTGACCAAAATCGGCCACCCAGGTCTTTTGGATTACTTGGTGCAGGTGAAAGAAATCAAAATGGGAGTCCGCTCTAAAGAAGATCTGGAAGGCTGGGCCAAAGGACTTTCCCACAGGGCCTCCGCATAACCTCTCTGAGCATGATTTTTAGGTCATCATCTCTCTTCCAGACAGATTATGTCATCATTGACCCCAGCCATATCACTCCCCAGGAAAAATCCCCTGAGACCTGAAGATGCTTACCACAAATGTCTTCCTTCCACCCAGGAAGGACAGTGGATGAGAGCGTTCACACATCATCTTCCAGTTTCCCGGGCAGTTGGCTTGACCCCCATGAAAGCGGCACAAGAGACATCGACCTCACTAACCCTTTGAAAAGGGGAAATCAGTAAGACAGAGATCCCAGAAGAGAAACTCACTTCCCTAAGGCTAGGCTTTCAGCCAGACATTCGCGAACACATGGACAAAATCAAGACAGCCATTTGCAACCCACTGGGGAGTCTGCTGACCCATGACAGAAGGAGAGAATCATGCAATATTCAGAAGAAGGCAGAGAGGTCTCTGGATGTAGCAGAAATTTACAGGAGGACCCAGGCAAAAGGAGCCTTTGCCATTGCTTAAGCCTGACTGATGTGTTGAAGGCAGCCAACTATGCGTCCACGGGCACTGTCCAATGTGTGCGGACTCCCGGGAAATGGCACCCAAGAGTCCCCAGCACCAGGGGATGTTCAAATCAGCTGGAGGACATTTGGAAAAGAATAGCATTCCAAGAATTCTGCCAACACTTGTTAAAATTGCCACAGTCCTTCAACGCTTTCATTTCACCACTGAGCCATGGAGAGACACAATCGAATCTACCTCAGGCCCCAATAATCCCCAGAGAGAGAACACATCTCCTCCCGTATATCAAGCATCAGAGGATCCCGTGGGGCACACGGAAAAGGAGTTCTATGGAATCTCTACAAGATTCCAAAGATCTGTCAAGAAAATGATCTTTCCACATGTGGAAGGCAGCAGTTATGCCTGCATTGCCTGATTAGACTGTCAGCAGATCCTGACCTCCTGTGGTATGAACCTGAAACTAGTCATGACGCTCGCGACCCACGTACCGAATGGTATTGAGCCTGGCATTAGCTTTTTGACTCAGATAGTGGTGCTGCTGCCTTTTCTTGAATGCTACAGCGAGGTGTCAGGCTACTCCAGTCTTCATCCAATACCAAGATGTCTGGGAAAGAGGCCCTGGAGATCCTAAGAGTCCAGTCGCAACTGACACAGGCTTTCAACTAGGGCAAGTCTCTCTGGTTTCTCCAGTAGAGCTGCTACACACTCCCATCCCGTAAAGAGTTGAGAGTTGAAAATATTCTCAAACTTCCGTAGACATACCCGACTGGGAACCGGACTAGCAAAAATTACTCAAGTGGAAATTCTTCTAGGTTCCTGTGCTTCCTAACTATCCACCCGTGCATATCACCGCCACTTGGTCAATCGGTCAGGTCAAGCTCAAAGCAGGGGACACGTCTCAGCTTTTCCACAAAACCCGACTGCCTCTTGGGCTCCATTTTCACTTGTCTAAGTGTCACCAGAGACAAGGGAAAACCGCCGTCATTCACTCACCTTGAGTTCTTTCGGTGGTGAATCTCCTGAAAGCAGGTCTTTCGAAATGACAGAAAAAGATGAAAAGAGCCAAGGAATCAGCATGACCAAAATCGGTCAGGGAGGAGTTTTTGATCACTTGGTGGAGGAAAAAGGGATCCAAACGGGGGTCCCCTCTAAAGCAGATCATTAACGTTAGGGAAAAGGAGTTTCTCTCTGGGCCTCAGCGGGATCCTATTGAGCATGATTTTTATGTCATCATCTCTCTTCGAGACAAGTTGAGGTGTCTTCGTTGACCCGAGACATCTCAATCCCCGGGAGAAATCACCTGAGTCTTCAAGTTCCTCACCACCGATATCGTCCATCCAGCCCGCAATCACGCAGGATGAGAAGGTTCGCACATCCTCTTCCGGTTTCCCGGGGAGTAGCTTGACCCTCATGAAAGCAGGAAAACAGGCTTCGACCTTGCAATCCTTTGAGGAAGGGCAAAGAAGTAAGTCAGACATCAGACGAGAGACATTCATTGCCTAACAGCTATGCTTTTTCCACATATAGCCCAAAAGAGGGACGAAATCAAGACACACACTTCTCGCCCATTAGTGAGACTGCTGACCCTTGACAGAAAGGCAGACGCGTGCCAGATCAAGACAAGGCATAGAGGACTCCGAATGGAGAAAAGTACTCAGGAAGTCCCAGCCAAGAACAGGCTATTCATTTGATCAGCCCCGGCTAATGTCTACGAGGAAGCCGAATCTGTGTCCACAGGCACGGATCCGTGCACGAGCACTTCCAGGAAATGACATCCAAGGGTTCCCAAAACTGGGGATTTTCAAATGAGCTGTGGGACACTCGGAAGAGGGCTTTCACCAAGAATTTGGCCCCAAATTCAACTAGGCATTTCCAGAGTTTGATTTCACCCTTGTGCCATGGAGAGACACAGTCCAGGCCACCTCATTCCCAAAGAATGGGAACACAGGGAACACATCTCCTCCTGTTTATCAACCATCAGAGGGTTCTTTGGCACAAAGAGAGCAGGAGTCTTATGGAACCTCTACAGGATTCCAACGAACTCTGTAGTAACACTGATCTCTGCACATGTGCAAGGCAGCACTTACGCCTGCTTTCACTGTCTAGAGCTCCAGGGAAACATGACCTCCTGTGGCATCAACCTGAAAGTGCTCCTGACCCTCGTGTCCCCTTCACACCTGGCATCGACCCTGACTTTAGATTTTCTATGCAGTTATCTGTGCAGCTACCTTTACTTGAAAGCTGGAGCCAGCTATCAGACTACTGAGTCGCTCATCCAATTTCAAGATTCACGGGAAAAGCGTCCCGCAAATCCTGCGAGTCCAGCCGCAACTGACACACGCTTTCAATTACAGCAAGTTGACCAGTCTCATGTAGAGCTCTGGGCCATTCACATCTCATAAATATCTTGGGAAAATACATTGTTCTAATTGGCCGTTTCTCCCATTTCGGTAGGCCCTATCGGACTTGGACCCAGGCTATCGCAGACGACTCCAGCGCACATGTTTCAGCATTCTCTGATTCCTAAGTATCCACCCACGCACATCACCGCCACTTAGTCAACCAGGCAAGGTCAAGCAAACACCAGGGGACATGCCTCAGCCTTGTCAGCAAACCCTACTGCCTTTTGCGGTGTATCCTCACTTGCCTAAGTGTCAGATGGGGCCAGGGCAAATCACGGGAAATCCCTCACCTTTTGTCCTCGCAACGGTGAACTCCTCGGAGGCAGGTTGTGCTAAAGGACACAAAAAGAGGAAAAGAGCCAAGGAATCAGCCTGACCAAAATCGGCCACCCAGGTCTTTTGGATTACTTGGTGCAGGTGAAAGAAATCAAAATGGGAGTCCGCTCTAAAGAAGATCTGGAAGGCTGGGCCAAAGGACTTTCCCACAGGGCCTCCGCATAACCTCTCTGAGCATGATTTTTAGGTCATCATCTCTCTTCCAGACAGATTATGTCATCATTGACCCCAGCCATATCACTCCCCAGGAAAAATCCCCTGAGACCTGAAGATGCTTACCACAAATGTCTTCCTTCCACCCAGGAAGGACAGTGGATGAGAGCGTTCACACATCATCTTCCAGTTTCCCGGGCAGTTGGCTTGACCCCCATGAAAGCGGCACAAGAGACATCGACCTCACTAACCCTTTGAAAAGGGGAAATCAGTAAGACAGAGATCCCAGAAGAGAAACTCACTTCCCTAAGGCTAGGCTTTCAGCCAGACATTCGCGAACACATGGACAAAATCAAGACAGCCATTTGCAACCCACTGGGGAGTCTGCTGACCCATGACAGAAGGAGAGAATCATGCAATATTCAGAAGAAGGCAGAGAGGTCTCTGGATGTAGCAGAAATTTACAGGAGGACCCAGGCAAAAGGAGCCTTTGCCATTGCTTAAGCCTGACTGATGTGTTGAAGGCAGCCAACTATGCGTCCACGGGCACTGTCCAATGTGTGCGGACTCCCGGGAAATGGCACCCAAGAGTCCCCAGCACCAGGGGATGTTCAAATCAGCTGGAGGACATTTGGAAAAGAATAGCATTCCAAGAATTCTGCCAACACTTGTTAAAATTGCCACAGTCCTTCAACGCTTTCATTTCACCACTGAGCCATGGAGAGACACAATCGAATCTACCTCAGGCCCCAATAATCCCCAGAGAGAGAACACATCTCCTCCCGTATATCAAGCATCAGAGGATCCCGTGGGGCACACGGAAAAGGAGTTCTATGGAATCTCTACAAGATTCCAAAGATCTGTCAAGAAAATGATCTTTCCACATGTGGAAGGCAGCAGTTATGCCTGCATTGCCTGATTAGACTGTCAGCAGATCCTGACCTCCTGTGGTATGAACCTGAAACTAGTCATGACGCTCGCGACCCACGTACCGAATGGTATTGAGCCTGGCATTAGCTTTTTGACTCAGATAGTGGTGCTGCTGCCTTTTCTTGAATGCTACAGCGAGGTGTCAGGCTACTCCAGTCTTCATCCAATACCAAGATGTCTGGGAAAGAGGCCCTGGAGATCCTAAGAGTCCAGTCGCAACTGACACAGGCTTTCAACTAGGGCAAGTCTCTCTGGTTTCTCCAGTAGAGCTGCTACACACTCCCATCCCGTAAAGAGTTGAGAGTTGAAAATATTCTCAAACTTCCGTAGACATACCCGACTGGGAACCGGACTAGCAAAAATTACTCAAGTGGAAATTCTTCTAGGTTCCTGTGCTTCCTAACTATCCACCCGTGCATATCACCGCCACTTGGTCAATCGGTCAGGTCAAGCTCAAAGCAGGGGACACGTCTCAGCTTTTCCACAAAACCCGACTGCCTCTTGGGCTCCATTTTCACTTGTCTAAGTGTCACCAGAGACAAGGGAAAACCGCCGTCATTCACTCACCTTGAGTTCTTTCGGTGGTGAATCTCCTGAAAGCAGGTCTTTCGAAATGACAGAAAAAGATGAAAAGAGCCAAGGAATCAGCATGACCAAAATCGGTCAGGGAGGAGTTTTTGATCACTTGGTGGAGGAAACAGGGATCCAAACGGGGGTCCCCTCTAAAGCAGATCATTAACGTTAGGGAAAAGGAGTTTCTCTCTGGGCCTCAGCGGGATCCTATTGAGCATGATTTTTATGTCATCATCTCTCTTCGAGACAAGTTGAGGTGTCTTCGTTGACCCGAGACATCTCAATCCCCGGGAGAAATCACCTGAGTCTTCAAGTTCCTCACCACCGATATCGTCCATCCAGCCCGCAATCACGCAGGATGAGAAGGTTCGCACATCCTCTTCCGGTTTCCCGGGGAGTAGCTTGACCCTCATGAAAGCAGGAAAACAGGCTTCGACCTTGCAATCCTTTGAGGAAGGGCAAAGAAGTAAGTCAGACATCAGACGAGAGACATTCATTGCCTAACAGCTATGCTTTTTCCACATATAGCCCAAAAGAGGGACGAAATCAAGACACACACTTCTCGCCCATTAGTGAGACTGCTGACCCTTGACAGAAAGGCAGACGCGTGCCAGATCAAGACAAGGCATAGAGGACTCCGAATGGAGAAAAGTACTCGGGCAGTCCCAGCCAAGAACAGGCTATTCATTTGATCAGCCCCGGCTAATGTCTACGAGGAAGCCGAATCTGTGTCCACAGGCACGGATCCGTGCACGAGCACTTCCAGGAAATGACATCCAAGGGTTCCCAAAACTGGGGATTTTCAAATGAGCTGTGGGACACTCGGAAGAGGGCTTTCACCAAGAATTTGGCCCCAAATTCAACTAGGCATTTCCAGAGTTTGATTTCACCCTTGTGCCATGGAGAGACACAGTCCAGGCCACCTCATTCCCAAAGAATGGGAACACAGGGAACACATCTCCTCCTGTTTATCAACCATCAGAGGATTCCTTGGCACAAAGAGAGCAGGAGTCTTATGGAACCTCTACAGGATTCCAACGAACTCTGTAGGAACACTGATCTCTGCACATGTGCAAGGCAGCACTTACGCCTGCTTTCACTGTCTAGAGCTCCAGGGAAACATGACCTCCTGTGGCATCAACCTGAAAGTGCTCCTGACCCTCGTGTCCCCTTCACACCTGGCATCGACCCTGACTTTAGATTTTCTATGCAGTTATCTGTGCAGCTACCTTTACTTGAAAGCTGGAGCCAGCTATCAGACTACTGAGTCGCTCATCCAATTTCAAGATTCACGGGAAAAGCGTCCCGCAAATCCTGCGAGTCCAGCCGCAACTGACACACGCTTTCAATTACAGCAAGTTGACCAGTCTCCTGTAGAGCTCTGGGCCATTCACATCTCATAAATATCTTGGGAAAATACATTGTTCTAGTTGGCCGTTTCTCCCATTTCGGTAGGCCGTATCGGACTTGGACCCAGGCTATCGCAGACGACTCCAGCGCACATGTTTCAGCATTCTCTGATTCCGAAGTATCCACCCACGCACATCACCGCCACTTAGTCAACCAGGCAAGGTCAAGCAAACACCAGGGGACATGCCTCAGCCTTGTCAGCAAACCCTACTGCCTTTTGCGGTGTATCCTCACTTGCCTAAGTGTCAGATGGGGCCAGGGCAAATCACGGGAAATCCCTCACCTTTTGTCCTCGCAACGGTGAACTCCTCGGAGGCAGGTTGTGCTAAAGGACACAAAAAGAGGAAAAGAGCCAAGGAATCAGCCTGACCAAAATCGGCCACCCAGGTCTTTTGGATTACTTGGTGCAGGTGAAAGAAATCAAAATGGGAGTCCGCTCTAAAGAAGATCTGGAAGGCTGGGCCAAAGGACTTTCCCACAGGGCCTCAGCATAACCTCTCTGAGCATGATTTTTAGGTCATCATCTCTCTTCCAGACAGATTATGTCATCATTGACCCCAGCCATATCACTCCCCAGGAAAAATCCCCTGAGACCTGAAGATGCTTACCACAAATGTCTTCCTTCCACCCAGGAAGGACAGTGGATGAGAGCGTTCACACATCATCTTCCAGTTTCCCGGGCAGTTGGCTTGACCCCCATGAAAGCGGCACAAGAGACATCGACCTCACTAACCCTTTGAAAAGGGGAAATCAGTAAGACAGAGATCCCAGAAGAGAAACTCACTTCCCTAAGGCTAGGCTTTCAGCCAGACATTCGCGAACACATGGACAAAATCAAGACAGCCATTTGCAACCCACTGGGGAGTCTGCTGACCCATGACAGAAGGAGAGAATCATGCAATATTCAGAAGAAGGCAGAGAGGTCTCTGGATGTAGCACAAATTTACAGGAGGACCCAGGCAAAAGGAGCCTTTGCCATTGCTTAAGCCTGACTGATGTGTTGAAGGCAGCCAACTATGCGTCCACGGGCACTGTCCAATGTGTGCGGACTCCCGGGAAATGGCACCCAAGAGTCCCCAGCACCAGGGGATGTTCAAATCAGCTGGAGGACATTTGGAAAAGAATAGCATTCCAAGAATTCTGCCAACACTTGTTAAAATTGCCACAGTCCTTCAACGCTTTCATTTCACCACTGAGCCATGGAGAGACACAATCGAATCTACCTCAGGCCCCAATAATCCCCAGAGAGGGAACACATCTCCTCCCGTATATCAAGCATCAGAGGATCCCGTGGGGCACACGGAAAAGGAGTTCTATGGAATCTCTACAAGATTCCAAAGATCTGTCAAGAAAATGATCTTTCCACATGTGGAAGGCAGCAGTTATGCCTGCATTGCCTGATTAGACTGTCAGCAGATCCTGACCTCCTGTGGTATGAACCTGAAACTAGTCATGACGCTCGCGACCCACGTACCGAATGGTATTGAGCCTGGCATTAGCTTTTTGACTCAGATAGTGGTGCTGCTGCCTTTTCTTGAATGCTACAGCGAGGTGTCAGGCTACTCCAGTCTTCATCCAATACCAAGATGTCTGGGAAAGAGGCCCTGGAGATCCTAAGAGTCCAGTCGCAACTGACACAGGCTTTCAACTAGGGCAAGTCTCTCTGGTTTCTCCAGTAGAGCTGCTACACACTCCCATCCCGTAAAGAGTTGAGAGTTGAAAATATTCTCAAACTTCCGTAGGCATACCCGACTGGGAACCGGACTAGCAAAAATTACTCAAGTGGAAATTCTTCTAGGTTCCTGTGCTTCCTAACTATCCACCCGTGCATATCACCGCCACTTGGTCAATCGGTCAGGTCAAGCTCAAAGCAGGGGACACGTCTCAGCTTTTCCACAAAACCCGACTGCCTCTTGGGCTCCATTTTCACTTGTCTAAGTGTCACCAGAGACAAGGGAAAACCGCCGTCATTCACTCACCTTGAGTTCTTTCGGTGGTGAATCTCCTGAAAGCAGGTCTTTCGAAATGACAGAAAAAGACGAAAAGAGCCAAGGAATCAGCATGACCAAAATCGGTCAGGGAGGAGTTTTTGATCACTTGGTGGAGGAAACAGGGATCCAAACGGGGGTCCCCTCTAAAGCAGATCATTAACGTTAGGGAAAAGGAGTTTCTCTCTGGGCCTCAGCGGGATCCTATTGAGCATGATTTTTATGTCATCATCTCTCTTCGAGACAAGTTGAGGTGTCTTCGTTGACCCGAGACATCTCAATCCCCGGGAGAAATCACCTGAGTCTTCAAGTTCCTCACCACCGATATCGTCCATCCAGCCCGCAATCACGCAGGATGAGAAGGTTCGCACATCCTCTTCCGGTTTCCCGGGGAGTAGCTTGACCCTCATGAAAGCAGGAAAACAGGCTTCGACCTTGCAATCCTTTGAGGAAGGGCAAAGAAGTAAGTCAGACATCAGACGAGAGACATTCATTGCCTAACAGCTATGCTTTTTCCACATATAGCCCAAAAGAGGGACGAAATCAAGACACACACTTCTCGCCCATTAGTGAGACTGCTGACCCTTGACAGAAAGGCAGACGCGTGCCAGATCAAGACAAGGCATAGAGGACTCCGAATGGAGAAAAGTACTCAGGAAGTCCCAGCCAAGAACAGGCTATTCATTTGATCAGCCTCGGCTAATGTCTACGAGGAAGCCGAATCTGTGTCCACAGGCACGGATCCGTGCACGAGCACTTCCAGGAAATGACATCCAAGGGTTCCCAAAACTGGGGATTTTCAAATGAGCTGTGGGACACTCGGAAGAGGGCTTTCACCAAGAATTTGGCCCCAAATTCAACTAGGCATTTCCAGAGTTTGATTTCACCCTTGTGCCATGGAGAGACACAGTCCAGGCCACCTCATTCCCAAAGAATGGGAACACAGGGAACACATCTCCTCCTGTTTATCAACCATCAGAGGATTCCTTGGCACAAAGAGAGCAGGAGTCTTATGGAACCTCTACAGGATTCCAACGAACTCTGTAGTAACACTGATCTCTGCACATGTGCAAGGCAGCACTTACGCCTGCTTTCACTGTCTAGAGCTCCAGGGAAACATGACCTCCTGTGGCATCAACCTGAAAGTGCTCCTGACCCTCGTGTCCCTTTCACACCTGGCATCGACCCTGACTTTAGATTTTCTATGCAGTTATCTGTGCAGCTACCTTTACTTGAAAGCTGGAGCCAGCTATCAGACTACTGAGTCGCTCATCCAATTTCAAGATTCACGGGAAAAGCGTCCCACAAATCCTGCGAGTCCAGCCGCAACTGACACACGCTTTCAATTACAGCAAGTTGACCAGTCTCCTGTAGAGCTCTGGGCCATTCACATCTCCTAAATATCTTGGGAAAACACATTGTTCTAGTTGGCCGTTTCTCCCATTTCGGTAGGCCCTATCGGACTTGGACCCAGGCTATCGCAGACGACTCCAGCGCACATGTTTCAGCATTCTCTGATTCCTAAGTATCCACCCACGCACATCACCGCCACTTAGTCAACCAGGCAAGGTCAAGCAAACACCAGGGGACATGCCTCAGCCTTGTCAGCAAACCCTACTGCCTTTTGCGGTGTATCCTCACTTGCCTAAGTGTCAGATGGGGCCAGGGCAAATCACGGGAAATCCCTCACCTTTTGTCCTCGCAACGGTGAACTCCTCGGAGGCAGGTTGTGCTAAAGGACACAAAAAGAGGAAAAGAGCCAAGGAATCAGCCTGACCAAAATCGGCCACCCAGGTCTTTTGGATTACTTGGTGCAGGTGAAAGAAATCAAAATGGGAGTCCGCTCTAAAGAAGATCTGGAAGGCTGGGCCAAAGGACTTTCCCACAGGGCCTCAGCATAACCTCTCTGAGCAGGATTTTTAGGTCATCATCTCTCTTCCAGACAGATTATGTCATCATTGACCCCAGCCATATCACTCCCCAGGAAAAATCCCCTGAGACCTGAAGATGCTTACCACAAATGTCTTCCTTCCACCCAGGAAGGACAGTGGATGAGAGCGTTCACACATCATCTTCCAGTTTCCCGGGCAGTTGGCTTGACCCCCATGAAAGCGGCACAAGAGACATCGACCTCACTAACCCTTTGAAAAGGGGAAATCAGTAAGACAGAGATCCCAGAAGAGAAACTCACTTCCCTAAGGCTAGGCTTTCAGCCAGACATTCGCGAACACATGGACAAAATCAAGACAGCCATTTGCAACCCACTGGGGAGTCTGCTGACCCATGACAGAAGGAGAGAATCATGCAATATTCAGAAGAAGGCAGAGAGGTCTCTGGATGTAGCAGAAATTTACAGGAGGACCCAGGCAAAAGGAGCCTTTGCCATTGCTTAAGCCTGACTGATGTGTTGAAGGCAGCCAACTATGCGTCCACGGGCACTGTCCAATGTGTGCGGACTCCCGGGAAATGGCACCCAAGAGTCCCCAGCACCAGGGGATGTTCAAATCAGCTGGAGGACATTTGGAAAAGAATAGCATTCCAAGAATTCTGCCAACACGTGTTAAAATTGCCACAGTCCTTCAACGCTTTCATTTCACCACTGAGCCATGGAGAGACACAATCGAATCTACCTCAGGCCCCAATAATCCCCAGAGAGGGAACACATCTCCTCCCGTATATCAAGCATCAGAGGATCCCGTGGGGCACACGGAAAAGGAGTTCTATGGAATCTCTACAAGATTCCAAAGATCTGTCAAGAAAATGATCTTTCCACATGTGGAAGGCAGCAGTTATGCCTGCATTGCCTGATTAGACTGTCAGCAGATCCTGACCTCCTGTGGTATGAACCTGAAACTAGTCATGACGCTCGCGACCCACGTACCGAATGGTATTGAGCCTGGCATTAGCTTTTTGACTCAGATAGTGGTGCTGCTGCCTTTTCTTGAATGCTACAGCGAGGTGTCAGGCTACTCCAGTCTTCATCCAATACCAAGATGTCTGGGAAAGAGGCCCTGGAGATCCTAAGAGTCCAGTCGCAACTGACACAGGCTTTCAACTAGGGCAAGTCTCTCTGGTTTCTCCAGTAGAGCTGCTACACACTCCCATCCCGTAAAGAGTTGAGAGTTGAAAATATTCTCAAACTTCCGTAGACATACCCGACTGGGAACCGGACTAGCAAAAATTACTCAAGTGGAAATTCTTCTAGGTTCCTGTGCTTCCTAACTATCCACCCGTGCATATCACCGCCACTTGGTCAATCGGTCAGGTCAAGCTCAAAGCAGGGGACACGTCTCAGCTTTTCCACAAAACCCGACTGCCTCTTGGGCTCCATTTTCACTTGTCTAAGTGTCACCAGAGACAAGGGAAAACCGCCGTCATTCACTCACCTTGAGTTCTTTCGGTGGTGAATCTCCTGAAAGCAGGTCTTTCGAAATGACAGAAAAAGACGAAAAGAGCCAAGGAATCAGCATGACCAAAATCGGTCAGGGAGGAGTTTTTGATCACTTGGTGGAGGAAACAGGGATCCAAACGGGGGTCCCCTCTAAAGCAGATCATTAACGTTAGGGAAAAGGAGTTTCTCTCTGGGCCTCAGCGGGATCCTATTGAGCATGATTTTTATGTCATCATCTCTCTTCGAGACAAGTTGAGGTGTCTTCGTTGACCCGAGACATCTCAATCCCCGGGAGAAATCACCTGAGTCTTCAAGTTCCTCACCACCGATATCGTCCATCCAGCCCGCAATCACGCAGGATGAGAAGGTTCGCACATCCTCTTCCGGTTTCCCGGGGAGTAGCTTGACCCTCATGAAAGCAGGAAAACAGGCTTCGACCTTGCAATCCTTTGAGGAAGGGCAAAGAAGTAAGTCAGACATCAGACGAGAGACATTCATTGCCTAACAGCTATGCTTTTTCCACATATAGCCCAAAAGAGGGACGAAATCAAGACACACACTTCTCGCCCATTAGTGAGACTGCTGACCCTTGACAGAAAGGCAGACGCGTGCCAGATCAAGACAAGGCATAGAGGACTCCGAATGGAGAAAAGTACTCAGGAAGTCCCAGCCAAGAACAGGCTATTCATTTGATCAGCCTCGGCTAATGTCTACGAGGAAGCCGAATCTGTGTCCACAGGCACGGATCCGTGCACGAGCACTTCCAGGAAATGACATCCAAGGGTTCCCAAAA
Source organism: Loxodonta africana (assembly GCF_030014295.1). Lineage (NCBI taxonomy): Eukaryota > Metazoa > Chordata > Mammalia > Proboscidea > Elephantidae > Loxodonta > Loxodonta africana. The sequence goes on from NC_087354.1 coordinate 425,821, forward strand.
CTGGGGATTTTCAAATGAGCTGTGGGACACTCGGAAGAGGGCTTTCACCAAGAATTTGGCCCCAAATTCAACTAGGCATTTCCAGAGTTTGATTTCACCCTTGTGCCATGGAGAGACACAGTCCAGGCCACCTCATTCCCAAAGAATGGGAACACAGGGAACACATCTCCTCCTGTTTATCAACCATCAGAGGATTCCTTGGCACAAAGAGAGGAGGAGTCTTATGGAACCTCTACAGGATTCCAACGAACTCTGTAGGAACACTGATCTCTGCACATGTGCAAGGCAGCACTTACGCCTGCTTTCACTGTCTAGAGCTCCAGGGAAACATGACCTCCTGTGGCATCAACCTGAAAGTGCTCCTGACCCTCGTGTCCCTTTCACACCTGGCATCGACCCTGACTTTAGATTTTCTATGCAGTTATCTGTGCAGCTACCTTTACTTGAAAGCTGGAGCCAGCTATCAGACTACTGAGTCGCTCATCCAATTTCAAGATTCACGGGAAAAGCGTCCCGCAAATCCTGCGAGTCCAGCCGCAACTGACACACGCTTTCAATTACAGCAAGTTGACCAGTCTCCTGTAGAGCTCTGGGCCATTCACATCTCCTAAATATCTTGGGAAAACACATTGTTCTAGTTGGCCGTTTCTCCCATTTCGGTAGGCCCTATCGGACTTGGACCCAGGCTATCGCAGACGACTCCAGCGCACATGTTTCAGCATTCTCTGATTCCTAAGTATCCACCCACGCACATCACCGCCACTTAGTCAACCAGGCAAGGTCAAGCAAACACCAGGGGACATGCCTCAGCCTTGTCAGCAAACCCTACTGCCTTTTGCGGTGTATCCTCACTTGCCTAAGTGTCAGATGGGGCCAGGGCAAATCACGGGAAATCCCTCACCTTTTGTCCTCGCAACGGTGAACTCCTCGGAGGCAGGTTTTGCTAAAGGAACAAAAAGAGGAAAAGAGCCAAGGAATCAGCCTGACCAAAATCGGCCACCCAGGTCTTTTGGATTACTTGGTGCAGGTGAAAGAAATCAAAATGGGAGTCCGCTCTAAAGAAGATCTGGAAGGCTGGGCCAAAGGACTTTCCCACAGGGCCTCAGCATAACCTCTCTGAGCAGGATTTTTAGGTCATCATCTCTCTTCCAGACAGATTATGTCATCATTGACCCCAGCCATATCACTCCCCAGGAAAAATCCCCTGAGACCTGAAGATGCTTACCACAAATGTCTTCCTTCCACCCAGGAAGGACAGTGGATGAGAGCGTTCACACATCATCTTCCAGTTTCCCGGGCAGTTGGCTTGACCCCCATGAAAGCGGCACAAGAGACATCGACCTCACTAACCCTTTGAAAAGGGGAAATCAGTAAGACAGAGATCCCAGAAGAGAAACTCACTTCCCTAAGGCTAGGCTTTCAGCCAGACATTCGCGAACACATGGACAAAATCAAGACAGCCATTTTCAACCCACTGGGGAGTCTGCTGACCCATGACAGAAGGAGAGAATCATGCAATATTCAGAAGAAGGCAGAGAGGTCTCTGGATGTAGCAGAAATTTACAGGAGGACCCAGGCAAAAGGAGCCTTTGCCATTGCTTAAGCCTGACTGATGTGTTGAAGGCAGCCAACTATGCGTCCACGGGCACTGTCCAATGTGTGCGGACTCCCGGGAAGTGGCACCCAAGAGTCCCCAGCACCAGGGGATCTTCAAATCAGCTGGAGGACATTTGGAAAAGAATAGCTTTCCAAGAATTCTGCCAACACTTGTTAAAATTGCCACAGTCCTTCAACGCTTTCATTTCACCACTGAGCCATGGAGAGACACAATCGAATCTACCTCAGGCCCCAATAATCCCCAGAGAGGGAACACATCTCCTCCCGTATATCAAGCATCAGAGGATCCCGTGGGGCACACGGAAAAGGAGTTCTATGGAATCTCTACAAGATTCCAAAGATCTGTCAAGAAAATGATCTTTCCACATGTGGAAGGCAGCAGTTATGCCTGCATTGCCTGATTAGACTGTCAGCAGATCCTGACCTCCTGTGGTATGAACCTGAAACTAGTCATGACGCTCGCGACCCACGTACCGAATGGTATTGAGCCTGGCATTAGCTTTTTGACTCAGATAGTGGTGCTGCTGCCTTTTCTTGAATGCTACAGCGAGGTGTCAGGCTACTCCAGTCTTCATCCAATACCAAGATGTCTGGGAAAGAGGCCCTGGAGATCCTAAGAGTCCAGTCGCAACTGACACAGGCTTTCAACTAGGGCAAGTCTCTCTGGTTTCTCCAGTAGAGCTGCTACACACTCCCATCCCGTAAAGAGTTGAGAGTTGAAAATATTCTCAAACTTCCGTAGACATACCCGACTGGGAACCGGACTAGCAAAAATTACTCAAGTGGAAATTCTTCTAGGTTCCTGTGCTTCCTAACTATCCACCCGTGCATATCACCGCCACTTGGTCAATCGGTCAGGTCAAGCTCAAAGCAGGGGACACGTCTCAGCTTTTCCACAAAACCCGACTGCCTCTTGGGCTCCATTTTCACTTGTCTAAGTGTCACCAGAGACAAGGGAAAACCGCCGTCATTCACTCACCTTGAGTTCTTTCGGTGGTGAATCTCCTGAAAGCAGGTCTTTCGAAATGACAGAAAAAGACGAAAAGAGCCAAGGAATCAGCATGACCAAAATCGGTCAGGGAGGAGTTTTTGATCACTTGGTGGAGGAAACAGGGATCCAAACGGGGGTCCCCTCTAAAGCAGATCATTAACGTTAGGGAAAAGGAGTTTCTCTCTGGGCCTCAGCGGGATCCTATTGAGCATGATTTTTATGTCATCATCTCTCTTCGAGACAAGTTGAGGTGTCTTCGTTGACCCGAGACATCTCAATCCCCGGGAGAAATCACCTGAGTCTTCAAGTTCCTCACCACCGATATCGTCCATCCAGCCCGCAATCACGCAGGATGAGAAGGTTCGCACATCCTCTTCCGGTTTCCCGGGGAGTAGCTTGACCCTCATGAAAGCAGGAAAACAGGCTTCGACCTTGCAATCCTTTGAGGAAGGGCAAAGAAGTAAGTCAGACATCAGACGAGAGACATTCATTGCCTAACAGCTATGCTTTTTCCACATATAGCCCAAAAGAGGGACGAAATCAAGACACACACTTCTCGCCCATTAGTGAGACTGCTGACCCTTGACAGAAAGGCAGACGCGTGCCAGATCAAGACAAGGCATAGAGGACTCCGAATGGAGAAAAGTACTCAGGAAGTCCCAGCCAAGAACAGGCTATTCATTTGATCAGCCTCGGCTAATGTCTACGAGGAAGCCGAATCTGTGTCCACAGGCACGGATCCGTGCACGAGCACTTCCAGGAAATGACATCCAAGGGTTCCCAAAACTGGGGATTTTCAAATGAGCTGTGGGACACTCGGAAGAGGGCTTTCACCAAGAATTTGGCCCCAAATTCAACTAGGCATTTCCAGAGTTTGATTTCACCCTTGTGCCATGGAGAGACACAGTCCAGGCCACCTCATTCCCAAAGAATGGGAACACAGGGAACACATCTCCTCCTGTTTATCAACCATCAGAGGATTCCTTGGCACAAAGAGAGCAGGAGTCTTATGGAACCTCTACAGGATTCCAACGAACTCTGTAGTAACACTGATCTCTGCACATGTGCAAGGCAGCACTTACGCCTGCTTTCACTGTCTAGAGCTCCAGGGAAACATGACCTCCTGTGGCATCAACCTGAAAGTGCTCCTGACCCTCGTGTCCCTTTCACACCTGGCATCGACCCTGACTTTAGATTTTCTATGCAGTTATCTGTGCAGCTACCTTTACTTGAAAGCTGGAGCCAGCTATCAGACTACTGAGTCGCTCATCCAATTTCAAGATTCACGGGAAAAGCGTCCCGCAAATCCTGCGAGTCCAGCCGCAACTGACACACGCTTTCAATTACAGCAAGTTGACCAGTCTCCTGTAGAGCTCTGGGCCATTCACATCTCCTAAATATCTTGGGAAAACACATTGTTCTAGTTGGCCGTTTCTCCCATTTCGGTAGGCCCTATCGGACTTGGACCCAGGCTATCGCAGACGACTCCAGCGCACATGTTTCAGCATTCTCTGATTCCTAAGTATCCACCCACGCACATCACCGCCACTTAGTCAACCAGGCAAGGTCAAGCAAACACCAGGGGACATGCCTCAGCCTTGTCAGCAAACCCTACTGCCTTTTGCGGTGTATCCTCACTTGCCTAAGTGTCAGATGGGGCCAGGGCAAATCACGGGAAATCCCTCACCTTTTGTCCTCGCAACGGTGAACTCCTCGGAGGCAGGTTTTGCTAAAGGAACAAAAAGAGGAAAAGAGCCAAGGAATCAGCCTGACCAAAATCGGCCACCCAGGTCTTTTGGATTACTTGGTGCAGGTGAAAGAAATCAAAATGGGAGTCCGCTCTAAAGAAGATCTGGAAGGCTGGGCCAAAGGACTTTCCCACAGGGCCTCAGCATAACCTCTCTGAGCATGATTTTTAGGTCATCATCTCTCTTCCAGACAGATTATGTCATCATTGACCCCAGCCATATCACTCCCCAGGAAAAATCCCCTGAGACCTGAAGATGCTTACCACAAATGTCTTCCTTCCACCCAGGAAGGACAGTGGATGAGAGCGTTCACACATCATCTTCCAGTTTCCCGGGCAGTTGGCTTGACCCCCATGAAAGCGGCACAAGAGACATCGACCTCACTAACCCTTTGAAAAGGGGAAATCAGTAAGACAGAGATCCCAGAAGAGAAACTCACTTCCCTAAGGCTAGGCTTTCAGCCAGACATTCGCGAACACATGGACAAAATCAAGACAGCCATTTTCAACCCACTGGGGAGTCTGCTGACCCATGACAGAAGGAGAGAATCATGCAATATTCAGAAGAAGGCAGAGAGGTCTCTGGATGTAGCAGAAATTTACAGGAGGACCCAGGCAAAAGGAGCCTTTGCCATTGCTTAAGCCTGACTGATGTGTTGAAGGCAGCCAACTATGCGTCCACGGGCACTGTCCAATGTGTGCGGACTCCCGGGAAGTGGCACCCAAGAGTCCCCAGCACCGGGGGATCTTCAAATCAGCTGGAGGACATTTGGAAAAGAATAGCTTTCCAAGAATTCTGCCAACACTTGTTAAAATTGCCACAGTCCTTCAACGCTTTCATTTCACCACTGAGCCATGGAGAGACACAATCGAATCTACCTCAGGCCCCAATAATCCCCAGAGAGGGAACACATCTCCTCCCGTATATCAAGCATCAGAGGATCCCGTGGGGCACACGGAAAAGGAGTTCTATGGAATCTCTACAAGATTCCAAAGATCTGTCAAGAAAATGATCTTTCCACATGTGGAAGGCAGCAGTTATGCCTGCATTGCCTGATTAGACTGTCAGCAGATCCTGACCTCCTGTGGTATGAACCTGAAACTAGTCATGACGCTCGCGACCCACGTACCGAATGGTATTGAGCCTGGCATTAGCTTTTTGACTCAGATAGTGGTGCTGCTGCCTTTTCTTGAATGCTACAGCGAGGTGTCAGGCTACTCCAGTCTTCATCCAATACCAAGATGTCTGGGAAAGAGGCCCTGGAGATCCTAAGAGTCCAGTCGCAACTGACACAGGCTTTCAACTAGGGCAAGTCTCTCTGGTTTCTCCAGTAGAGCTGCTACACACTCCCATCCCGTAAAGAGTTGAGAGTTGAAAATATTCTCAAACTTCCGTAGACATACCCGACTGGGAACCGGACTAGCAAAAATTACTCAAGTGGAAATTCTTCTAGGTTCCTGTGCTTCCTAACTATCCACCCGTGCATATCACCGCCACTTGGTCAATCGGTCAGGTCAAGCTCAAAGCAGGGGACACGTCTCAGCTTTTCCACAAAACCCGACTGCCTCTTGGGCTCCATTTTCACTTGTCTAAGTGTCACCAGAGACAAGGGAAAACCGCCGTCATTCACTCACCTTGAGTTCTTTCGGTGGTGAATCTCCTGAAAGCAGGTCTTTCGAAATGACAGAAAAAGACGAAAAGAGCCAAGGAATCAGCATGACCAAAATCGGTCAGGGAGGAGTTTTTGATCACTTGGTGGAGGAAACAGGGATCCAAACGGGGGTCCCCTCTAAAGCAGATCATTAACGTTAGGGAAAAGGAGTTTCTCTCTGGGCCTCAGCGGGATCCTATTGAGCATGATTTTTATGTCATCATCTCTCTTCGAGACAAGTTGAGGTGTCTTCGTTGACCCGAGACATCTCAATCCCCGGGAGAAATCACCTGAGTCTTCAAGTTCCTCACCACCGATATCGTCCATCCAGCCCGCAATCACGCAGGATGAGAAGGTTCGCACATCCTCTTCCGGTTTCCCGGGGAGTAGCTTGACCCTCATGAAAGCAGGAAAACAGGCTTCGACCTTGCAATCCTTTGAGGAAGGGCAAAGAAGTAAGTCAGACATCAGACGAGAGACATTCATTGCCTAACAGCTATGCTTTTTCCACATATAGCCCAAAAGAGGGACGAAATCAAGACACACACTTCTCGCCCATTAGTGAGACTGCTGACCCTTGACAGAAAGGCAGACGCGTGCCAGATCAAGACAAGGCATAGAGGACTCCGAATGGAGAAAAGTACTCAGGAAGTCCCAGCCAAGAACAGGCTATTCATTTGATCAGCCTCGGCTAATGTCTACGAGGAAGCCGAATCTGTGTCCACAGGCACGGATCCGTGCACGAGCACTTCCAGGAAATGACATCCAAGGGTTCCCAAAACTGGGGATTTTCAAATGAGCTGTGGGACACTCGGAAGAGGGCTTTCACCAAGAATTTGGCCCCAAATTCAACTAGGCATTTCCAGAGTTTGATTTCACCCTTGTGCCATGGAGAGACACAGTCCAGGCCACCTCATTCCCAAAGAATGGGAACACAGGGAACACATCTCCTCCTGTTTATCAACCATCAGAGGATTCCTTGGCACAAAGAGAGCAGGAGTCTTATGGAACCTCTACAGGATTCCAACGAACTCTGTAGTAACACTGATCTCTGCACATGTGCAAGGCAGCACTTACGCCTGCTTTCACTGTCTAGAGCTCCAGGGAAACATGACCTCCTGTGGCATCAACCTGAAAGTGCTCCTGACCCTCGTGTCCCTTTCACACCTGGCATCGACCCTGACTTTAGATTTTCTATGCAGTTATCTGTGCAGCTACCTTTACTTGAAAGCTGGAGCCAGCTATCAGACTACTGAGTCGCTCATCCAATTTCAAGATTCACGGGAAAAGCGTCCCACAAATCCTGCGAGTCCAGCCGCAACTGACACACGCTTTCAATTACAGCAAGTTGACCAGTCTCCTGTAGAGCTCTGGGCCATTCACATCTCCTAAATATCTTGGGAAAACACATTGTTCTAGTTGGCCGTTTCTCCCATTTCGGTAGGCCCTATCGGACTTGGACCCAGGCTATCGCAGACGACTCCAGCGCACATGTTTCAGCATTCTCTGATTCCTAAGTATCCACCCACGCACATCACCGCCACTTAGTCAACCAGGCAAGGTCAAGCAAACACCAGGGGACATGCCTCAGCCTTGTCAGCAAACCCTACTGCCTTTTGCGGTGTATCCTCACTTGCCTAAGTGTCAGATGGGGCCAGGGCAAATCACGGGAAATCCCTCACCTTTTGTCCTCGCAACGGTGAACTCCTCGGAGGCAGGTTGTGCTAAAGGACACAAAAAGAGGAAAAGAGCCAAGGAATCAGCCTGACCAAAATCGGCCACCCAGGTCTTTTGGATTACTTGGTGCAGGTGAAAGAAATCAAAATGGGAGTCCGCTCTAAAGAAGATCTGGAAGGCTGGGCCAAAGGACTTTCCCACAGGGCCTCAGCATAACCTCTCTGAGCAGGATTTTTAGGTCATCATCTCTCTTCCAGACAGATTATGTCATCATTGACCCCAGCCATATCACTCCCCAGGAAAAATCCCCTGAGACCTGAAGATGCTTACCACAAATGTCTTCCTTCCACCCAGGAAGGACAGTGGATGAGAGCGTTCACACATCATCTTCCAGTTTCCCGGGCAGTTGGCTTGACCCCCATGAAAGCGGCACAAGAGACATCGACCTCACTAACCCTTTGAAAAGGGGAAATCAGTAAGACAGAGATCCCAGAAGAGAAACTCACTTCCCTAAGGCTAGGCTTTCAGCCAGACATTCGCGAACACATGGACAAAATCAAGACAGCCATTTGCAACCCACTGGGGAGTCTGCTGACCCATGACAGAAGGAGAGAATCATGCAATATTCAGAAGAAGGCAGAGAGGTCTCTGGATGTAGCACAAATTTACAGGAGGACCCAGGCAAAAGGAGCCTTTGCCATTGCTTAAGCCTGACTGATGTGTTGAAGGCAGCCAACTATGCGTCCACGGGCACTGTCCAATGTGTGCGGACTCCCGGGAAATGGCACCCAAGAGTCCCCAGCACCAGGGGATGTTCAAATCAGCTGGAGGACATTTGGAAAAGAATAGCATTCCAAGAATTCTGCCAACACGTGTTAAAATTGCCACAGTCCTTCAACGCTTTCATTTCACCACTGAGCCATGGAGAGACACAATCGAATCTACCTCAGGCCCCAATAATCCCCAGAGAGGGAACACATCTCCTCCCGTATATCAAGCATCAGAGGATCCCGTGGGGCACACGGAAAAGGAGTTCTATGGAATCTCTACAAGATTCCAAAGATCTGTCAAGAAAATGATCTTTCCACATGTGGAAGGCAGCAGTTATGCCTGCATTGCCTGATTAGACTGTCAGCAGATCCTGACCTCCTGTGGTATGAACCTGAAACTAGTCATGACGCTCGCGACCCACGTACCGAATGGTATTGAGCCTGGCATTAGCTTTTTGACTCAGATAGTGGTGCTGCTGCCTTTTCTTGAATGCTACAGCGAGGTGTCAGGCTACTCCAGTCTTCATCCAATACCAAGATGTCTGGGAAAGAGGCCCTGGAGATCCTAAGAGTCCAGTCGCAACTGACACAGGCTTTCAACTAGGGCAAGTCTCTCTGGTTTCTCCAGTAGAGCTGCTACACACTCCCATCCCGTAAAGAGTTGAGAGTTGAAAATATTCTCAAACTTCCGTAGACATACCCGACTGGGAACCGGACTAGCAAAAATTACTCAAGTGGAAATTCTTCTAGGTTCCTGTGCTTCCTAACTATCCACCCGTGCATATCACCGCCACTTGGTCAATCGGTCAGGTCAAGCTCAAAGCAGGGGACACGTCTCAGCTTTTCCACAAAACCCGACTGCCTCTTGGGCTCCATTTTCACTTGTCTAAGTGTCACCAGAGACAAGGGAAAACCGCCGTCATTCACTCACCTTGAGTTCTTTCGGTGGTGAATCTCCTGAAAGCAGGTCTTTCGAAATGACAGAAAAAGACGAAAAGAGCCAAGGAATCAGCATGACCAAAATCGGTCAGGGAGGAGTTTTTGATCACTTGGTGGAGGAAACAGGGATCCAAACGGGGGTCCCCTCTAAAGCAGATCATTAACGTTAGGGAAAAGGAGTTTCTCTCTGGGCCTCAGCGGGATCCTATTGAGCATGATTTTTATGTCATCATCTCTCTTCGAGACAAGTTGAGGTGTCTTCGTTGACCCGAGACATCTCAATCCCCGGGAGAAATCACCTGAGTCTTCAAGTTCCTCACCACCGATATCGTCCATCCAGCCCGCAATCACGCAGGATGAGAAGGTTCGCACATCCTCTTCCGGTTTCCCGGGGAGTAGCTTGACCCTCATGAAAGCAGGAAAACAGGCTTCGACCTTGCAATCCTTTGAGGAAGGGCAAAGAAGTAAGTCAGACATCAGACGAGAGACATTCATTGCCTAACAGCTATGCTTTTTCCACATATAGCCCAAAAGAGGGACGAAATCAAGACACACACTTCTCGCCCATTAGTGAGACTGCTGACCCTTGACAGAAAGGCAGACGCGTGCCAGATCAAGACAAGGCATAGAGGACTCCGAATGGAGAAAAGTACTCAGGAAGTCCCAGCCAAGAACAGGCTATTCATTTGATCAGCCTCGGCTAATGTCTACGAGGAAGCCGAATCTGTGTCCACAGGCACGGATCCGTGCACGAGCACTTCCAGGAAATGACATCCAAGGGTTCCCAAAACTGGGGATTTTCAAATGAGCTGTGGGACACTCGGAAGAGGGCTTTCACCAAGAATTTGGCCCCAAATTCAACTAGGCATTTCCAGAGTTTGATTTCACCCTTGTGCCATGGAGAGACACAGTCCAGGCCACCTCATTCCCAAAGAATGGGAACACAGGGAACACATCTCCTCCTGTTTATCAACCATCAGAGGATTCCTTGGCACAAAGAGAGCAGGAGTCTTATGGAACCTCTACAGGATTCCAACGAACTCTGTAGGAACACTGATCTCTGCACATGTGCAAGGCAGCACTTACGCCTGCTTTCACTGTCTAGAGCTCCAGGGAAACATGACCTCCTGTGGCATCAACCTGAAAGTGCTCCTGACCCTCGTGTCCCTTTCACACCTGGCATCGACCCTGACTTTAGATTTTCTATGCAGTTATCTGTGCAGCTACCTTTACTTGAAAGCTGGAGCCAGCTATCAGACTACTGAGTCGCTCATCCAATTTCAAGATTCACGGGAAAAGCGTCCCACAAATCCTGCGAGTCCAGCCGCAACTGACACACGCTTTCAATTACAGCAAGTTGACCAGTCTCCTGTAGAGCTCTGGGCCATTCACATCTCCTAAATATCTTGGGAAAACACATTGTTCTAGTTGGCCGTTTCTCCCATTTCGGTAGGCCCTATCGGACTTGGACCCAGGCTATCGCAGACGACTCCAGCGCACATGTTTCAGCATTCTCTGATTCCTAAGTATCCACCCACGCACATCACCGCCACTTAGTCAACCAGGCAAGGTCAAGCAAACACCAGGGGACATGCCTCAGCCTTGTCAGCAAACCCTACTGCCTTTTGCGGTGTATCCTCACTTGCCTAAGTGTCAGATGGGGCCAGGGCAAATCACGGGAAATCCCTCACCTTTTGTCCTCGCAACGGTGAACTCCTCGGAGGCAGGTTGTGCTAAAGGACACAAAAAGAGGAAAGGAGCCAAGGAATCAGCCTGACCAAAATCGGCCACCCAGGTCTTTTGGATTACTTGGTGCAGGTGAAAGAAATCAAAATGGGAGTCCGCTCTAAAGAAGATCTGGAAGGCTGGGCCAAAGGACTTTCCCACAGGGCCTCAGCATAACCTCTCTGAGCATGATTTTTAGGTCATCATCTCTCTTCCAGACAGATTATGTCATCATTGACCCCAGCCATATCACTCCCCAGGAAAAATCCCCTGAGACCTGAAGATGCTTACCACAAATGTCTTCCTTCCACCCAGGAAGGACAGTGGATGAGAGCGTTCACACATCATCTTCCAGTTTTCCGGGCAGTTGCCTTGACCCCCATGAAAGCGGCACAAGAGACATCGACCTCACTAACCCTTTGAAAAGGGGAAATCAGTAAGACAGAGATCCCAGAAGAGAAACTCACTTCCCTAAGGCTAGGCTTTCAGCCAGACATTCGCGAACACATAGACAAAATCAAGACAGCCATTTGCAACCCACTGGGGAGTCTGCTGACCCATGACAGAAGGAGAGAATCATGCAATATTCAGAAGAAGGCAGAGAGGTCTCTGGATGTAGCAGAAATTTACAGGAGGACCCAGGCAAAAGGAGCCTTTGCCATTGCTTAAGCCTGACTGATGTGTTGAAGGCAGCCAACTATGCGTCCACGGGCACTGTCCAATGTGTGCGGACTCCCGGGAAATGGCACCCAAGAGTCCCCAGCACCAGGGGATGTTCAAATCAGCTGGAGGACATTTGGAAAAGAATAGCATTCCAAGAATTCTGCCAACACGTGTTAAAATTGCCACAGTCCTTCAACGCTTTCATTTCACCACTGAGCCATGGAGAGACACAATCGAATCTACCTCAGGCCCCAATAATCCCCAGAGAGGGAACACATCTCCTCCCGTATATCAAGCATCAGAGGATCCCGTGGGGCACACGGAAAAGGAGTTCTATGGAATCTCTACAAGATTCCAAAGATCTGTCAAGAAAATGATCTTTCCACATGTGGAAGGCAGCAGTTATGCCTGCATTGCCTGATTAGACTGTCAGCAGATCCTGACCTCCTGTGGTATGAACCTGAAACTAGTCATGACGCTCGCGACCCACGTACCGAATGGTATTGAGCCTGGCATTAGCTTTTTGACTCAGATAGTGGTGCTGCTGCCTTTTCTTGAATGCTACAGCGAGGTGTCAGGCTACTCCAGTCTTCATCCAATACCAAGATGTCTGGGAAAGAGGCCCTGGAGATCCTAAGAGTCCAGTCGCAACTGACACAGGCTTTCAACTAGGGCAAGTCTCTCTGGTTTCTCCAGTAGAGCTGCTACACACTCCCATCCCGTAAAGAGTTGAGAGTTGAAAATATTCTCAAACTTCCGTAGACATACCCGACTGGGAACCGGACTAGCAAAAATTACTCAAGTGGAAATTCTTCTAGGTTCCTGTGCTTCCTAACTATCCACCCGTGCATATCACCGCCACTTGGTCAATCGGTCAGGTCAAGCTCAAAGCAGGGGACACGTCTCAGCTTTTCCACAAAACCCGACTGCCTCTTGGGCTCCATTTTCACTTGTCTAAGTGTCACCAGAGACAAGGGAAAACCGCCGTCATTCACTCACCTTGAGTTCTTTCGGTGGTGAATCTCCTGAAAGCAGGTCTTTCGAAATGACAGAAAAAGACGAAAAGAGCCAAGGAATCAGCATGACCAAAATCGGTCAGGGAGGAGTTTTTGATCACTTGGTGGAGGAAACAGGGATCCAAACGGGGGTCCCCTCTAAAGCAGATCATTAACGTTAGGGAAAAGGAGTTTCTCTCTGGGCCTCAGCGGGATCCTATTGAGCATGATTTTTATGTCATCATCTCTCTTCGAGACAAGTTGAGGTGTCTTCGTTGACCCGAGACATCTCAATCCCCGGGAGAAATCACCTGAGTCTTCAAGTTCCTCACCACCGATATCGTCCATCCAGCCCGCAATCACGCAGGATGAGAAGGTTCGCACATCCTCTTCCGGTTTCCCGGGGAGTAGCTTGACCCTCATGAAAGCAGGAAAACAGGCTTCGACCTTGCAATCCTTTGAGGAAGGGCAAAGAAGTAAGTCAGACATCAGACGAGAGACATTCATTGCCTAACAGCTATGCTTTTTCCACATATAGCCCAAAAGAGGGACGAAATCAAGACACACACTTCTCGCCCATTAGTGAGACTGCTGACCCTTGACAGAAAGGCAGACGCGTGCCAGATCAAGACAAGGCATAGAGGACTCCGAATGGAGAAAAGTACTCAGGAAGTCCCAGCCAAGAACAGGCTATTCATTTGATCAGCCTCGGCTAATGTCTACGAGGAAGCCGAATCTGTGTCCACAGGCACGGATCCGTGCACGAGCACTTCCAGGAAATGACATCCAAGGGTTCCCAAAACTGGGGATTTTCAAATGAGCTGTGGGACACTCGGAAGAGGGCTTTCACCAAGAATTTGGCCCCAAATTCAACTAGGCATTTCCAGAGTTTGATTTCACCCTTGTGCCATGGAGAGACACAGTCCAGGCCACCTCATTCCCAAAGAATGGGAACACAGGGAACACATCTCCTCCTGTTTATCAACCATCAGAGGATTCCTTGGCACAAAGAGAGGAGGAGTCTTATGGAACCTCTACAGGATTCCAACGAACTCTGTAGGAACACTGATCTCTGCACATGTGCAAGGCAGCACTTACGCCTGCTTTCACTGTCTAGAGCTCCAGGGAAACATGACCTCCTGTGGCATCAACCTGAAAGTGCTCCTGACCCTCGTGTCCCTTTCACACCTGGCATCGACCCTGACTTTAGATTTTCTATGCAGTTATCTGTGCAGCTACCTTTACTTGAAAGCTGGAGCCAGCTATCAGACTACTGAGTCGCTCATCCAATTTCAAGATTCACGGGAAAAGCGTCCCGCAAATCCTGCGAGTCCAGCCGCAACTGACACACGCTTTCAATTACAGCAAGTTGACCAGTCTCCTGTAGAGCTCTGGGCCATTCACATCTCCTAAATATCTTGGGAAAACACATTGTTCTAGTTGGCCGTTTCTCCCATTTCGGTAGGCCCTATCGGACTTGGACCCAGGCTATCGCAGACGACTCCAGCGCACATGTTTCAGCATTCTCTGATTCCTAAGTATCCACCCACGCACATCACCGCCACTTAGTCAACCAGGCAAGGTCAAGCAAACACCAGGGGACATGCCTCAGCCTTGTCAGCAAACCCTACTGCCTTTTGCGGTGTATCCTCACTTGCCTAAGTGTCAGATGGGGCCAGGGCAAATCACGGGAAATCCCTCACCTTTTGTCCTCGCAACGGTGAACTCCTCGGAGGCAGGTTTTGCTAAAGGAACAAAAAGAGGAAAAGAGCCAAGGAATCAGCCTGACCAAAATCGGCCACCCAGGTCTTTTGGATTACTTGGTGCAGGTGAAAGAAATCAAAATGGGAGTCCGCTCTAAAGAAGATCTGGAAGGCTGGGCCAAAGGACTTTCCCACAGGGCCTCAGCATAACCTCTCTGAGCATGATTTTTAGGTCATCATCTCTCTTCCAGACAGATTATGTCATCATTGACCCCAGCCATATCACTCCCCAGGAAAAATCCCCTGAGACCTGAAGATGCTTACCACAAATGTCTTCCTTCCACCCAGGAAGGACAGTGGATGAGAGCGTTCACACATCATCTTCCAGTTTCCCGGGCAGTTGGCTTGACCCCCATGAAAGCGGCACAAGAGACATCGACCTCACTAACCCTTTGAAAAGGGGAAATCAGTAAGACAGAGATCCCAGAAGAGAAACTCACTTCCCTAAGGCTAGGCTTTCAGCCAGACATTCGCGAACACATGGACAAAATCAAGACAGCCATTTTCAACCCACTGGGGAGTCTGCTGACCCATGACAGAAGGAGAGAATCATGCAATATTCAGAAGAAGGCAGAGAGGTCTCTGGATGTAGCAGAAATTTACAGGAGGACCCAGGCAAAAGGAGCCTTTGCCATTGCTTAAGCCTGACTGATGTGTTGAAGGCAGCCAACTATGCGTCCACGGGCACTGTCCAATGTGTGCGGACTCCCGGGAAGTGGCACCCAAGAGTCCCCAGCACCGGGGGATCTTCAAATCAGCTGGAGGACATTTGGAAAAGAATAGCTTTCCAAGAATTCTGCCAACACTTGTTAAAATTGCCACAGTCCTTCAACGCTTTCATTTCACCACTGAGCCATGGAGAGACACAATCGAATCTACCTCAGGCCCCAATAATCCCCAGAGAGGGAACACATCTCCTCCCGTATATCAAGCATCAGAGGATCCCGTGGGGCACACGGAAAAGGAGTTCTATGGAATCTCTACAAGATTCCAAAGATCTGTCAAGAAAATGATCTTTCCACATGTGGAAGGCAGCAGTTATGCCTGCATTGCCTGATTAGACTGTCAGCAGATCCTGACCTCCTGTGGTATGAACCTGAAACTAGTCATGACGCTCGCGACCCACGTACCGAATGGTATTGAGCCTGGCATTAGCTTTTTGACTCAGATAGTGGTGCTGCTGCCTTTTCTTGAATGCTACAGCGAGGTGTCAGGCTACTCCAGTCTTCATCCAATACCAAGATGTCTGGGAAAGAGGCCCTGGAGATCCTAAGAGTCCAGTCGCAACTGACACAGGCTTTCAACTAGGGCAAGTCTCTCTGGTTTCTCCAGTAGAGCTGCTACACACTCCCATCCCGTAAAGAGTTGAGAGTTGAAAATATTCTCAAACTTCCGTAGACATACCCGACTGGGAACCGGACTAGCAAAAATTACTCAAGTGGAAATTCTTCTAGGTTCCTGTGCCTCCTAACTATCCACCCGTGCATATCACCGCCACTTGGTCAATCGGTCAGGTCAAGCTCAAAGCAGGGGACACGTCTCAGCTTTTCCACAAAACCCGACTGCCTCTTGGGCTCCATTTTCACTTGTCTAAGTGTCACCAGAGACAAGGGAAAACCGCCGTCATTCACTCACCTTGAGTTCTTTCGGTGGTGAATCTCCTGAAAGCAGGTCTTTCGAAATGACAGAAAAAGACGAAAAGAGCCAAGGAATCAGCATGACCAGAATCGGTCAGGGAGGAGTTTTTGATCACTTGGTGGAGGAAAAAGGGATCCAAACGGGGGTCCCCTCTAAAGCAGATCATTAACGTTAGGGAAAAGGAGTTTCTCTCTGGGCCTCAGCGGGATCCTACTGAGCATGATTTTTATGTCATCATCTCTCTTCGAGACAAGTTGAGGTGTCTTCGTTGACCCGAGACATCTCAATCCCCGGGAGAAATCACCTGAGTCTTCAAGTTCCTCACCACCGATATCGTCCATCCAGCCCGCAATCACGCAGGATGAGAAGGTTCGCACATCCTCTTCCGGTTTCCCGGGGAGTAGCTTGACCCTCATGAAAGCAGGAAAACAGGCTTCGACCTTGCAATCCTTTGAGGAAGGGCAAAGAAGTAAGTCAGACATCAGACGAGAGACATTCATTGCCTAACAGCTATGCTTTTTCCACATATAGCCCAAAAGAGGGACGAAATCAAGACACACACTTCTCGCCCATTAGTGAGACTGCTGACCCTTGACAGAAAGGCAGACGCGTGCCAGATCAAGACAAGGCATAGAGGACTCCGAATGGAGAAAAGTACTCAGGAAGTCCCAGCCAAGAACAGGCTATTCATTTGATCAGCCCCGGCTAATGTCTACGAGGAAGCCGAATCTGTGTCCACAGGCACGGATCCGTGCACGAGCACTTCCAGGAAATGACATCCAAGGGTTCCCAAAACTGGGGATTTTCAAATGAGCTGTGGGACACTCGGAAGAGGGCTTTCACCAAGAATTTGGCCCCAAATTCAACTAGGCATTTCCAGAGTTTGATTTCAACCTTGTGCCATGGAGAGACACAGTCCAGGCCACCTCATTCCCAAAGAATGGGAACACAGGGAACACATCTCCTCCTGTTTATCAACCATCAGAGGATTCCTTGGCACAAAGAGAGCAGGAGTCTTATGGAACCTCTACAGGATTCCAACGAACTCTGTAGGAACACTGATCTCTGCACATGTGCAAGGCAGCACTTACGCCTGCTTTCACTGTCTAGAGCTCCAGGGAAACATGACCTCCTGTGGCATCAACCTGAAAGTGCTCCTGACCCTCGTGTCCCCTTCACACCTGGCATCGACCCTGACTTTAGATTTTCTATGCAGTTATCTGTGCAGCT
This sequence comes from Loxodonta africana, assembly GCF_030014295.1. Classification (NCBI taxonomy): domain Eukaryota; kingdom Metazoa; phylum Chordata; class Mammalia; order Proboscidea; family Elephantidae; genus Loxodonta; species Loxodonta africana. Next base: position 443,228 of record NC_087354.1, read on the forward strand.
ACCTTTACTTGAAAGCTGGAGCCAGCTATCAGACTACTGAGTCGCTCATCCAATTTCAAGATTCACGGGAAAAGCGTCCCGCAAGTCCTGCGAGTCCAGTCGCAACTGACACACGCTTTCAATTACAGCAAGTTGACCAGTCTCCTGTAGAGCTCTGGGCCATTCACATCTCATAAATATCTTGGGAAAATACATTGTTCTAGTTGGCCGTTTCTCCCATTTCGGTAGGCCCTATCGGACTTGGACCCAGGCTATCGCAGACGACTCCAGCGCACATGTTTCAGCATTCTCTGATTCCTAAGTATCCACCCACGCACATCACCGCCACTTAGTCAACCAGGCAAGGTCAAGCAAACACCAGGGAACATGCCTCAGCCTTGTCAGCAAACCCTACTGCCTTCTGAGGTGTATCCTCACTTGCCTAAGTGTCAGATGGGGCCAGGGCAAATCACGGGAAATCCCTCACCTTTTGTCCTCGGAACGGTGAACTGCTTGGAGGCAGGTTTTGCTAAAGGACACAAAAGGAGGAAAAGAGCCAAGGAATCAGCCTGACCAAAATCGGCCACCCAGGTCTTTTGGATTACTTGGTGCAGGTGAAAGAAATCAAAATGGGAGTCCGCTCTAAAGAAGATCTGGAAGGCTGGGCCAAAGGACTTTCCCACAGGGCCTCAGCATAACCTCTCTGAGCATGATTTTTAGGTCATCATCTCTCTTCCAGACAGATTATGTCATCATTGACCCCAGCCATATCACTCCCCAGGAAAAATCCCCTGAGACCTGAAGATGCTTACCACAAATGTCTTCCTTCCACCCAGGAAGGACAGTGGATGAGAGCGTTCACACATCATCTTCCAGTTTCCCGGGCAGTTGGCTTGACCCCCATGAAAGCGGCACAAGAGACATCGACCTCACTAACCCTTTGAAAAGGGGAAATCAGTAAGACAGAGATCCCAGAAGAGAAACTCACTTCCCTAAGGCTAGGCTTTCAGCCAGACATTCGCGAACACATGGACAAAATCAAGACAGCCATTTGCAACCCACTGGGGAGTCTGCTGACCCATGACAGAAGGAGAGAATCATGCAATATTCAGAAGAAGGCAGAGAGGTCTCTGGATGTAGCACAAATTTACAGGAGGACCCAGGCAAAAGGAGCCTTTGCCATTGCTTAAGCCTGACTGATGTGTTGAAGGCAGCCAACTATGCGTCCACGGGCACTGTCCAATGTGTGCGGACTCCCGGGAAATGGCACCCAAGAGTCCCCAGCACCGGGGGATCTTCAAATCAGCTGGAGGACATTTGGAAAAGAATAGCTTTCCAAGAATTCTGCCAACACTTGTTAAAATTGCCACAGTCCTTCAACGCTTTCATTTCACCACTGAGCCATGGAGAGACACAATCGAATCTACCTCAGGCCCCAATAATCCCCAGAGAGGGAACACATCTCCTCCCGTATATCAAGCATCAGAGGATCCCGTGGGGCACACGGAAAAGGAGTTCTATGGAATCTCTACAAGATTCCAAAGATCTGTCAAGAAAATGATCTTTCCACATGTGGAAGGCAGCAGTTATGCCTGCATTGCCTGATTAGACTGTCAGCAGATCCTGACCTCCTGTGGTATGAACCTGAAACTAGTCATGACGCTCGCGACCCACGTACCGAATGGTATTGAGCCTGGCATTAGCTTTTTGACTCAGATAGTGGTGCTGCTGCCTTTTCTTGAATGCTACAGCGAGGTGTCAGGCTACTCCAGTCTTCATCCAATACCAAGATGTCTGGGAAAGAGGCCCTGGAGATCCTAAGAGTCCAGTCGCAACTGACACAGGCTTTCAACTAGGGCAAGTCTCTCTGGTTTCTCCAGTAGAGCTGCTACACACTCCCATCCCGTAAAGAGTTGAGAGTTGAAAATATTCTCAAACTTCCGTAGACATACCCGACTGGGAACCGGACTAGCAAAAATTACTCAAGTGGAAATTCTTCTAGGTTCCTGTGCTTCCTAACTATCCACCCGTGCATATCACCGCCACTTGGTCAATCGGTCAGGTCAAGCTCAAAGCAGGGGACACGTCTCAGCTTTTCCACAAAACCCGACTGCCTCTTGGGCTCCATTTTCACTTGTCTAAGTGTCACCAGAGACAAGGGAAAACCGCCGTCATTCACTCACCTTGAGTTCTTTCGGTGGTGAATCTCCTGAAAGCAGGTCTTTCGAAATGACAGAAAAAGACGAAAAGAGCCAAGGAATCAGCATGACCAGAATCGGTCAGGGAGGAGTTTTTGATCACTTGGTGGAGGAAAAAGGGATCCAAACGGGGGTCCCCTCTAAAGCAGATCATTAACGTTAGGGAAAAGGAGTTTCTCTCTGGGCCTCAGCGGGATCCTATTGAGCATGATTTTTATGTCATCATCTCTCTTCGAGACAAGTTGAGGTGTCTTCGTTGACCCGAGACATCTCAATCCCCGGGAGAAATCACCTGAGTCTTCAAGTTCCTCACCACCGATATCGTCCATCCAGCCCGCAATCACGCAGGATGAGAAGGTTCGCACGTCCTCTTCCGGTTTCCCGGGGAGTAGCTTGACCCTCATGAAAGCAGGAAAACAGGCTTCGACCTTGCAATCCTTTGAGGAAGGGCAAAGAAGTAAGTCAGACATCAGACGAGAGACATTCATTGCCTAACAGCTATGCTTTTTCCACATATAGCCCAAAAGAGGGACGAAATCAAGACACACACTTCTCGCCCATTAGTGAGACTGCTGACCCTTGACAGAAAGGCAGACGCGTGCCAGATCAAGACAAGGCATAGAGGACTCCGAATGGAGAAAAGTACTCAGGAAGTCCCAGCCAAGAACAGGCTATTCATTTGATCAGCTCCGGCTAATGTCTACGAGGAAGCCGAATCTGTGTCCACAGGCACGGATCCGTGCACGAGCACTTCCAGGAAATGACATCCAAGGGTTCCCAAAACTGGGGATTTTCAAATGAGCTGTGGGACACTCGGAAGAGGGCTTTCACCAAGAATTTGGCCCCAAATTCAACTAGGCATTTCCAGAGTTTGATTTCACCCTTGTGCCATGGAGAGACACAGTCCAGGCCACCTCATTCCCAAAGAATGGGAACACAGGGAACACATCTCCTCCTGTTTATCAACCATCAGAGGATTCCTTGGCACAAAGAGAGCAGGAGTCTTATGGAACCTCTACAGGATTCCAACGAACTCTGTAGGAACACTGATCTCTGCACATGTGCAAGGCAGCACTTACGCTTGCTTTCACTGTCTAGAGCTCCAGGGAAACATGACCTCCTGTGGCATCAACCTGAAAGTGCTCCTGACCCTCGTGTCCCCTTCACACCTGGCATCGACCCTGACTTTAGATTTTCTATGCAGTTATCTGTGCAGCTACCTTTACTTGAAAGCTGGAGCCAGCTATCAGACTACTGAGTCGCTCATCCAATTTCAAGATTCACGGGAAAAGCGTCCCGCAAATCCTGCGAGTCCAGTCGCAACTGACACATGCTTTCAATTACAGCAAGTTGACCAGTCTCCTGTAGAGCTTTGGGCCATTCACATCTCATAAATATCTTGGGAAAATACATTGTTCTAGTTGGCCGTTTCTCCCATTTCGGTAGGCCCTATCGGACTTGGACCCAGGCTATCGCAGACGACTCCAGCGCACATGTTTCAGCATTCTCTGATTCCTAAGTATCCACCCACGCACATCACCGCCACTTAGTCAACCAGGCAAGGTCAAGCAAACACCAGGGAACATGCCTCAGCCTTGTCAGCAAACCCTACTGCCTTCTGAGGTGTATCCTCACTTGCCTAAGTGTCAGATGGGGCCAGGGCAAATCACGGGAAATCCCTCACCTTTTGTCCTCGCAACGGTGAACTGCTTGGAGGCAGGTTTTGCTAAAGGACACAAAAGGAGGAAAAGAGCCAAGGAATCAGCCTGACCAAAATCGGCCACCCAGGTCTTTTGGATTACTTGGTGCAGGTGAAAGAAATCAAAATGGGAGTCCGCTCTAAAGAAGATCTGGAAGGCTGGGCCAAAGGACTTTCCCACAGGGCCTCAGCATAACCTCTCTGAGCATGATTTTTAGGTCATCATCTCTCTTCCAGACAGATTATGTCATCATTGACCCCAGCCATATCACTCCCCAGGAAAAATCCCCTGAGACCTGAAGATGCTTACCACAAATGTCTTCCTTCCACCCAGGAAGGACAGTGGATGAGAGCGTTCACACATCATCTTCCAGTTTCCCGGGCAGTTGGCTTGACCCCCATGAAAGCGGCACAAGAGACATCGACCTCACTAACCCTTTGAAAAGGGGAAATCAGTAAGACAGAGATCCCAGAAGAGAAACTCACTTCCCTAAGGCTAGGCTTTCAGCCAGACATTCGCGAACACATGGACAAAATCAAGACAGCCATTTGCAACCCACTGGGGAGTCTGCTGACCCATGACAGAAGGAGAGAATCATGCAATATTCAGAAGAAGGCAGAGAGGTCTCTGGATGTAGCACAAATTTACAGGAGGACCCAGGCAAAAGGAGCCTTTGCCATTGCTTAAGCCTGACTGATGTGTTGAAGGCAGCCAACTATGCGTCCACGGGCACTGTCCAATGTGTGCGGACTCCCGGGAAATGGCACCCAAGAGTCCCCAGCACCGGGGGATCTTCAAATCAGCTGGAGGACATTTGGAAAAGAATAGCTTTCCAAGAATTCTGCCAACACTTGTTAAAATTGCCACAGTCCTTCAACGCTTTCATTTCACCACTGAGCCATGGAGAGACACAATCGAATCTACCTCAGGCCCCAATAATCCCCAGAGAGGGAACACATCTCCTCCCGTATATCAAGCATCAGAGGATCCCGTGGGGCACACGGAAAAGGAGTTCTATGGAATCTCTACAAGATTCCAAAGATCTGTCAAGAAAATGATCTTTCCACATGTGGAAGGCAGCAGTTATGCCTGCATTGCCTGATTAGACTGTCAGCAGATCCTGACCTCCTGTGGTATGAACCTGAAACTAGTCATGACGCTCGCGACCCACGTACCGAATGGTATTGAGCCTGGCATTAGCTTTTTGACTCAGATAGTGGTGCTGCTGCCTTTTCTTGAATGCTACAGCGAGGTGTCAGGCTACTCCAGTCTTCATCCAATACCAAGATGTCTGGGAAAGAGGCCCTGGAGATCCTAAGAGTCCAGTCGCAACTGACACAGGCTTTCAACTAGGGCAAGTCTCTCTGGTTTCTCCAGTAGAGCTGCTACACACTCCCATCCCGTAAAGAGTTGAGAGTTGAAAATATTCTCAAACTTCCGTAGACATACCCGACTGGGAACCGGACTAGCAAAAATTACTCAAGTGGAAATTCTTCTAGGTTCCTGTGCTTCCTAACTATCCACCCGTGCATATCACCGCCACTTGGTCAATCGGTCAGGTCAAGCTCAAAGCAGGGGACACGTCTCAGCTTTTCCACAAAACCCGACTGCCTCTTGGGCTCCATTTTCACTTGTCTAAGTGTCACCAGAGACAAGGGAAAACCGCCGTCATTCACTCACCTTGAGTTCTTTCGGTGGTGAATCTCCTGAAAGCAGGTCTTTCGAAATGACAGAAAAAGACGAAAAGAGCCAAGGAATCAGCATGACCAGAATCGGTCAGGGAGGAGTTTTTGATCACTTGGTGGAGGAAAAAGGGATCCAAACGGGGGTCCCCTCTAAAGCAGATCATTAACGTTAGGGAAAAGGAGTTTCTCTCTGGGCCTCAGCGGGATCCTATTGAGCATGATTTTTATGTCATCATCTCTCTTCGAGACAAGTTGAGGTGTCTTCGTTGACCCGAGACATCTCAATCCCCGGGAGAAATCACCTGAGTCTTCAAGTTCCTCACCACCGATATCGTCCATCCAGCCCGCAATCACGCAGGATGAGAAGGTTCGCACATCCTCTTCCGGTTTCCCGGGGAGTAGCTTGACCCTCATGAAAGCAGGAAAACAGGCTTCGACCTTGCAATCCTTTGAGGAAGGGCAAAGAAGTAAGTCAGACATCAGACGAGAGACATTCATTGCCTAACAGCTATGCTTTTTCCACATATAGCCCAAAAGAGGGACGAAATCAAGACACACACTTCTCGCCCATTAGTGAGACTGCTGACCCTTGACAGAAAGGCAGACGCGTGCCAGATCAAGACAAGGCATAGAGGACTCCGAATGGAGAAAAGTACTCAGGAAGTCCCAGCCAAGAACAGGCTATTCATTTGATCAGCCCCGGCTAATGTCTACGAGGAAGCCGAATCTGTGTCCACAGGCACGGATCCGTGCACGAGCACTTCCAGGAAATGACATCCAAGGGTTCCCAAAACTGGGGATTTTCAAATGAGCTGTGGGACACTCGGAAGAGGGCTTTCACCAAGAATTTGGCCCCAAATTCAACTAGGCATTTCCAGAGTTTGATTTCAACCTTGTGCCATGGAGAGACACAGTCCAGGCCACCTCATTCCCAAAGAATGGGAACACAGGGAACACATCTCCTCCTGTTTATCAACCATCAGAGGATTCCTTGGCACAAAGAGAGCAGGAGTCTTATGGAACCTCTACAGGATTCCAACGAACTCTGTAGGAACACTGATCTCTGCACATGTGCAAGGCAGCACTTACGCCTGCTTTCACTGTCTAGAGCTCCAGGGAAACATGACCTCCTGTGGCATCAACCTGAAAGTGCTCCTGACCCTCGTGTCCCCTTCACACCTGGCATCGACCCTGACTTTAGATTTTCTATGCAGTTATCTGTGCAGCTACCTTTACTTGAAAGCTGGAGCCAACTATCAGACTACTGAGTCGCTCATCCAATTTCAAGATTCACGGGAAAAGCGCCCCGCAAATCCTGCGAGTCCAGCCGCAACTGACACACGCTTTCAATTACAGCAAGTTGACCAGTCTCCTGTAGAGCTCTGGGCCATTCACATCTCATAAATATCTTGGGAAAATACATTGTTCTAGTTGGCCGTTTCTCCCATTTCGGTAGGCCCTATCGGACTTGGACCCAGGCTATCGCAGACGACTCCAGCGCACATGTTTCAGCATTCTCTGATTCCGAAGTATCCACCCACGCACATCACCGCCACTTAGTCAACCAGGCAAGGTCAAGCAAACACCAGGGGACATGCCTCAGCCTTGTCAGCAAACCCTACTGCCTTCTGAGGTGTATCCTCACTTGCCTAAGTGTCAGATGGGGCCAGGGCAAATCACGGGAAATCCCTCACCTTTTGTCCTCGCAACGGTGAACTGCTTGGAGGCAGGTTTTGCTAAAGGACACAAAAAGAGGAAAAGAGCCAAGGAATCAGCCTGACCAAAATCGGCCACCCAGGTCTTTTGGATTACTTGGTGCAGGTGAAAGAAATCAAAATGGGAGTCCGATCTAAAGAAGATCTGGAAGGCTGGGCCAAAGGACTTTCCCACAGGGCCTCAGAATAACCTCTCTGAGCATGATTTTTAGGTCATCATCTCTCTTCCAGACAGATTATGTCATCATTGACCCCAGCCATATCACTCCCCAGGAAAAATCCCCTGAGACCTGAAGATGCTTACCACAAATGTCTTCCTTCCACCCAGGAAGGACAGTGGATGAGAGCGTTCACACATCATCTTCCAGTTTCCCGGGCAGTTGGCTTGACCCCCATGAAAGCGGCACAAGAGACATCGACCTCACTAACCCTTTGAAAAGGGGAAATCAGTAAGACAGAGATCCCAGAAGAGAAACTCACTTCCCTAGGGCTAGGCTTTCAGCCAGACATTCGCGAACACATGGACAAAATCAAGACAGCCATTTGCAACCCACTGGGGAGTCTGCTGACCCATGACAGAAGGAGAGAATCATGCAATATTCAGAAGAAGGCAGAGAGGTCTCTGGATGTAGCAGAAATTTACAGGAGGAACCAGGCAAAAGGAGCCTTTGCCATTGCTTAAGCCTGACTGATGTGTTGAAGGCAGCCAACTATGCGTCCACGGGCACTGTCCAATGTGTGCGGACTCCCGGGAAATGGCACCCAAGAGTCCCCAGCACCGGGGGATCTTCAAATCAGCTGGAGGACATTTGGAAAAGAATAGCTTTCCAAGAATTCTGCCAACACTTGTTAAAATTGCCACAGTCCTTCAACGCTTTCATTTCACCACTGAGCCATGGAGAGACACAATCGAATCTACCTCAGGCCCCAATAATCCCCAGAGAGGGAACACATCTCCTCCCGTATATCAAGCATCAGAGGATCCCGTGGGGCACACGGAAAAGGAGTTCTATGGAATCTCTACAAGATTCCAAAGATCTGTCAAGAAAATGATCTTTCCACATGTGGAAGGCAGCAGTTATGCCTGCATTGCCTGATTAGACTGTCAGCAGATCCTGACCTCCTGTGGTATGAACCTGAAACTAGTCATGACGCTCGCGACCCACGTACCGAATGGTATTGAGCCTGGCATTAGCTTTTTGACTCAGATAGTGGTGCTGCTGCCTTTTCTTGAATGCTACAGCGAGGTGTCAGGCTACTCCAGTCTTCATCCAATACCAAGATGTCTGGGAAAGAGGCCCTGGAGATCCTAAGAGTCCAGTCGCAACTGACACAGGCTTTCAACTAGGGCAAGTCTCTCTGGTTTCTCCAGTAGAGCTGCTACACACTCCCATCCCGTAAAGAGTTGAGAGTTGAAAATATTCTCAAACTTCCATAGACATACCCGACTGGGAACCGGACTAGCAAAAATTACTCAAGTGGAAATTCTTCTAGGTTCCTGTGCTTCCTAACTATCCACCCGTGCATATCACCGCCACTTGGTCAATCGGTCAGGTCAAGCTCAAAGCAGGGGACACGTCTCAGCTTTTCCACAAAACCCGACTGCCTCTTGGGCTCCATTTTCACTTGTCTAAGTGTCACCAGAGACAAGGGAAAACCGCCGTCATTCACTCACCTTGAGTTCTTTCGGTGGTGAATCTCCTGAAAGCAGGTCTTTCGAAATGACAGAAAAAGACGAAAAGAGCCAAGGAATCAGCATGACCAAAATCGGTCAGGGAGGAGTTTTTGATCACTTGGTGGAGGAAAAAGGGATCCAAACGGGGGTCCCCTCTAAAGCAGATCATTAACGTTAGGGAAAAGGAGTTTCTCTCTGGGCCTCAGCGGGATCCTATTGAGCATGATTTTTATGTCATCATCTCTCTTCGAGACAAGTTGAGGTGTCTTCGTTGACCCGAGACATCTCAATCCCCGGGAGAAATCACCTGAGTCTTCAAGTTCCTCACCACCGATATCGTCCATCCAGCCCGCAATCACGCAGGATGAGAAGGTTCGCACGTCCTCTTCCGGTTTCCCGGGGAGTAGCTTGACCCTCATGAAAGCAGGAAAACAGGCTTCGACCTTGCAATCCTTTGAGGAAGGGCAAAGAAGTAAGTCAGACATCAGACGAGAGACATTCATTGCCTAACAGCTATGCTTTTTCCACATATAGCCCAAAAGAGGGACGAAATCAAGACACACACTTCTCGCCCATTAGTGAGACTGCTGACCCTTGACAGAAAGGCAGACGCGTGCCAGATCAAGACAAGGCATAGAGGACTCCGAATGGAGAAAAGTACTCAGGAAGTCCCAGCCAAGAACAGGCTATTCATTTGATCAGCCCCGGCTAATGTCTACGAGGAAGCCGAATCTGTGTCCACAGGCACGGATCCGTGCACGAGCACTTCCAGGAAATGACATCCAAGGGTTCCCAAAACTGGGGATCTTCAAATGAGCTATGGGACACTCGGAAGAGGGCTTTCACCAAGAATTTGGCCCCAAATTCAACTAGGCATTTCCAGAGTTTGATTTCACCCTTGTGCCATGGAGAGACACAGTCCAGGCCACCTCATTCCCAAAGAATGGGAACACAGGGAACACATCTCCTCCTGTTTATCAACCATCAGAGGATTCCTTGGCACAAAGAGAGGAGGAGTCTTATGGAACCTCTACAGGATTCCAACGAACTCTGTAGGAACACTGATCTCTGCACATGTGCAAGGCAGCACTTACGCCTGCTTTCACTGTCTAGAGCTCCAGGGAAACATGACCTCCTGTGGCATCAACCTGAAAGTGCTCCTGACCCTCGTGTCCCCTTCACACCTGGCATCGACCCTGACTTTAGATTTTCTATGCAGTTATCTGTGCAGCTACCTTTACTTGAAAGCTGGAGCCAGCTATCAGACTACTGAGTCGCTCATCCAATTTCAAGATTCACGGGAAAAGCGTCCCGCAAATCCTGCGAGTCCAGCCGCAACTGACACACGCTTTCAATTACAGCAAGTTGACCAGTCTCCTGTAGAGCTCTGGGCCATTCACATCTCATAAATATCTTGGGAAAATACATTGTTCTAGTTGGCCGTTTCTCCCATTTCGGTAGGCCCTATCGGACTTGGACCCAGGCTATCGCAGACGACTCCAGCGCACATGTTTCAGCATTCTCTGATTCCTAAGTATCCACCCACGCACATCACCGCCACTTAGTCAACCAGGCAAGGTCAAGCAAACACCAGGGGACATGCCTCAGCCTTGTCAGCAAACCCTACTGCCTTTTGCGGTGTATCCTCACTTGCCTAAGTGTCAGATGGGGCCAGGGCAAATCACGGGAAATCCCTCACCTTTTGTCCTCGCAACGGTGAACTCCTCGGAGGCAGGTTGTGCTAAAGGACACAAAAAGAGGAAAAGAGCCAAGGAATCAGCCTGACCAAAATCGGCCACCCAGGTCTTTTGGATTACTTGGTGCAGGTGAAAGAAATCAAAATGGGAGTCCGCTCTAAAGAAGATCTGGAAGGCTGGGCCAAAGGACTTTCCCACAGGGCCTCAGCATAACCTCTCTGAGCATGATTTTTAGGTCATCATCTCTCTTCCAGACAGATTATGTCATCATTGACCCCAGCCATATCACTCCCCAGGAAAAATCCCCTGAGACCTGAAGATGCTTACCACAAATGTCTTCCTTCCACCCAGGAAGGACAGTGGATGAGAGCGTTCACACATCATCTTCCAGTTTCCCGGGCAGTTGGCTTGACCCCCATGAAAGCGGCACAAGAGACATCGACCTCACTAACCCTTTGAAAAGGGGAAATCAGTAAGACAGAGATCCCAGAAGAGAAACTCACTTCCCTAAGGCTAGGCTTTCAGCCAGACATTCGCGAACACATGGACAAAATCAAGACAGCCATTTGCAACCCACTGGGGAGTCTGCTGACCCATGACAGAAGGAGAGAATCATGCAATATTCAGAAGAAGGCAGAGAGGTCTCTGGATGTAGCAGAAATTTACAGGAGGACCCAGGCAAAAGGAGCCTTTGCCATTGCTTAAGCCTGACTGATGTGTTGAAGGCAGCCAACTATGCGTCCACGGGCACTGTCCAATGTGTGCGGACTCCCGGGAAATGGCACGCAAGAGTCCCCAGCACCGGGGGATCTTCAAATCAGCTGGAGGACATTTGGAAAAGAATAGCTTTCCAAAAATTCTGCCAACACTTGTTAAAATTGCCACAGTCCTTCAACGCTTTCATTTCACCACTGAGCCATGGAGAGACACAATCGAATCTACCTCAGGCCCCAATAATCCCCAGAGAGGGAACACATCTCCTCCCGTATATCAAGCATCAGAGGATCCCGTGGGGCACACGGAAAAGGAGTTCTATGGAATCTCTACAAGATTCCAAAGATCTGTCAAGAAAATGATCTTTCCACATGTGGAAGGCAGCAGTTATGCCTGCATTGCCTGATTAGACTGTCAGCAGATCCTGCCCTCCTGTGGTATGAACCTGAAACTAGTCATGATGCTCGCGACCCACGTACCGAATGGTATTGAGCCTGGCATTAGCTTTTTGACTCAGATAGTGGTGCTGCTGCCTTTTCTTGAATGCTACAGCGAGGTGTCAGGCTACTCCAGTCTTCATCCAATACCAAGATGTCTGGGAAAGAGGCCCTGGAGATCCTAAGAGTCCAGTCGCAACTGACACAGGCTTTCAACTAGGGCAAGTCTCTCTGGTTTCTCCAGTAGAGCTGCTACACACTCCCATCCCGTAAAGAGTTGAGAGTTGAAAATATTCTCAAACTTCCATAGACATACCCGACTGGGAACCGGACTAGCAAAAATTACTCAAGTGGAAATTCTTCTAGGTTCCTGTGCTTCCTAACTATCCACCCGTGCATATCACCGCCACTTGGTCAATCGGTCAGGTCAAGCTCAAAGCAGGGGACACGTCTCAGCTTTTCCACAAAACCCGACTGCCTCTTGGGCTCCATTTTCACTTGTCTAAGTGTCACCAGAGACAAGGGAAAACCGCCGTCATTCACTCACCTTGAGTTCTTTCGGTGGTGAATCTCCTGAAAGCAGGTCTTTCGAAATGACAGAAAAAGACGAAAAGAGCCAAGGAATCAGCATGACCAAAATCGGTCAGGGAGGAGTTTTTGATCACTTGGTGGAGGAAAAAGGGATCCAAACGGGGGTCCCCTCTAAAGCAGATCATTAACGTTAGGGAAAAGGAGTTTCTCTCTGGGCCTCAGCGGGATCCTATTGAGCATGATTTTTATGTCATCATCTCTCTTCGAGACAAGTTGAGGTGTCTTCGTTGACCCGAGACATCTCAATCCCCGGGAGAAATCACCTGAGTCTTCAAGTTCCTCACCACCGATATCGTCCATCCAGCCCGCAATCACGCAGGATGAGAAGGTTCGCACATCCTCTTCCGGTTTCCCGGGGAGTAGCTTGACCCTCATGAAAGCAGGAAAACAGGCTTCGACCTTGCAATCCTTTGAGGAAGGGCAAAGAAGTAAGTCAGACATCAGACGAGAGACATTCATTGCCTAACAGCTATGCTTTTTCCACATATAGCCCAAAAGAGGGACGAAATCAAGACACACACTTCTCGCCCATTAGTGAGACTGCTGACCCTTGACAGAAAGGCAGACGCGTGCCAGATCAAGACAAGGCATAGAGGACTCCGAATGGAGAAAAGTACTCAGGAAGTCCCAGCCAAGAACAGGCTATTCATTTGATCAGCCCCGGCTAATGTCTACGAGGAAGCCGAATCTGTGTCCACAGGCACGGATCCGTGCACGAGCACTTCCAGGAAATGACATCCAAGAGTTCCCAAAACTGGGGATCTTCAAATGAGCTGTGGGACACTCAGAAGAGGGCTTTCACCAAGAATTTGGCCCCAAATTCAACTAGGCATTTCCAGAGTTTGATTTCACCCTTGTGCCATGGAGAGACACAGTCCAGGCCACCTCATTCCCAAAGAATGGGAACACAGGGAACACATCTCCTCCTGTTTATCAACCATCAGAGGATTCCTTGGCACAAAGAGAGGAGGAGTCTTATGGAACCTCTACAGGATTCCAACGAACTCTGTAGGAACACTGATCTCTGCACATGTGCAAGGCAGCACTTACGCCTGCTTTCACTGTCTAGAGCTCCAGGGAAACATGACCTCCTGTGGCATCAACCTGAAAGTGCTCCTGACCCTCGTGTCCCCTTCACACCTGGCATCGACCCTGACTTTAGATTTTCTATGCAGTTATCTGTGCAGCTACCTTTACTTGAAAGCTGGAGCCAGCTATCAGACTACTGAGTCGCTCATCCAATTTCAAGATTCACGGGAAAAGCGCCCCGCAAATCCTGCGAGTCCAGCAGCAACTGACACACGCTTTCAATTACAGCAAGTTGACCAGTCTCCTGTAGAGCTTGGGCCATTCACATCTCATAAATATCTTGGGAAAATACATTGTTCTAGTTGGTCGTTTCTCCCATTTCGGTAGGCCCTATCGGACTTGGACCCAGGCTATCGCAGACGACTCCAGCGCACATGTTTCAGCATTCTCTGATTCCGAAGTATCCACCCACGCACATCACCGCCACTTAGTCAACCAGGCAAGGTCAAGCAAACACCAGGGGACATGCCTCAGCCTTGTCAGCAAACCCTACTGCCTTTTGCGGTGTATCCTCACTTGCCTAAGTGTCAGATGGGGCCAGGGCAAATCACGGGAAATCCCTCACCTTTTGTCCTCGCAACGGTGAACTCCTCGGAGGCAGGTTGTGCTAAAGGACACAAAAAGAGGAAAAGAGCCAAGGAATCAGCCTGACCAAAATCGGCCACCCAGGTCTTTTGGATTACTTGGTGCAGGTGAAAGAAATCAAAATGGGAGTCCGCTCTAAAGAAGATCTGGAAGGCTGGGCCAAAGGACTTTCCCACAGGGCCTCAGCATAACCTCTCTGAGCATGATTTTTAGGTCATCATCTCTCTTCCAGACAGATTATGTCATCATTGACCCCAGCCATATCACTCCCCAGGAAAAATCCCCTGAGACCTGAAGATGCTTACCACAAATGTCTTCCTTCCACCCAGGAAGGACAGTGGATGAGAGCGTTCACACATCATCTTCCAGTTTCCCGGGCAGTTGCCTTGACCCCCATGAAAGCGGCACAAGAGACATCGACCTCACTAACCCTTTGAAAAGGGGAAATCAGTAAGACAGAGATCCCAGAAGAGAAACTCACTTCCCTAAGGCTAGGCTTTCAGCCAGACATTCGCGAACACATGGACAAAATCAAGACAGCCATTTGCAACCCACTGGGGAGTCTGCTGACCCATGACAGAAGGAGAGAATCATGCAATATTCAGAAGAAGGCAGAGAGGTCTCTGGATGTAGCAGAAATTTACAGGAGGACCCAGGCAAAAGGAGCCTTTGCCATTGCTTAAGCCTGACTGATGTGTTGAAGGCAGCCAACTATGCGTCCACGGGCACTGTCCAATGTGTGCGGACTCCCGGGAAATGGCACCCAAGAGTCCCCAGCACCGGGGGATCTTCAAATCAGCTGGAGGACATTTGGAAAAGAATAGCTTTCCAAGAATTCTGCCAACACTTGTTAAAATTGCCACAGTCCTTCAACGCTTTCATTTCACCACTGAGCCATGGAGAGACACAATCGAATCTACCTCAGGCCCCAATAATCCCCAGAGAGGGAACACATCTCCTCCCGTATATCAAGCATCAGAGGATCCCGTGGGGCACACGGAAAAGGAGTTCTATGGAATCTCTACAAGATTCCAAAGATCTGTCAAGAAAATGATCTTTCCACATGTGGAAGGCAGCAGTTATGCCTGCATTGCCTGATTAGACTGTCAGCAGATCCTGACCTCCTGTGGTATGAACCTGAAACTAGTCATGACGCTCGCGACCCACGTACCGAATGGTATTGAGCCTGGCATTAGCTTTTTGACTCAGATAGTGGTGCTGCTGCCTTTTCTTGAATGCTACAGCGAGGTGTCAGGCTACTCCAGTCTTCATCCAATACCAAGATGTCTGGGAAAGAGGCCCTGGAGATCCTAAGAGTCCAGTCGCAACTGACACAGGCTTTCAACTAGGGCAAGTCTCTCTGGTTTCTCCAGTAGAGCTGCTACACACTCCCATCCCGTAAAGAGTTGAGAGTTGAAAATATTCTCAAACTTCCGTAGACATACCCGACTGGGAACCGGACTAGCAAAAATTACTCAAGTGGAAATTCTTCTAGGTTCCTGTGCTTCCTAACTATCCACCCGTGCATATCACCGCCACTTGGTCAATCGGTCAGGTCAAGCTCAAAGCAGGGGACACGTCTCAGCTTTTCCACAAAACCCGACTGCCTCTTGGGCTCCATTTTCACTTGTCTAAGTGTCACCAGAGACAAGGGAAAACCGCCGTCATTCACTCACCTTGAGTTCTTTCGGTGGTGAATCTCCTGAAAGCAGGTCTTTCGGAATGACAGAAAAAGACGAAAAGAGCCAAGGAATCAGCATGACCAGAATCGGTCAGGGAGGAGTTTTTGATCACTTGGTGGAGGAAACAGGGATCCAAACGGGGGTCCCCTCTAAAGCAGATCATTAACGTTAGGGAAAAGGAGTTTCTCTCTGGGCCTCAGCGGGATCCTATTGAGCATGATTTTTATGTCATCATCTCTCTTCGAGACAAGTTGAGGTGTCTTCGTTGACCCGAGACATCTCAATCCCCGGGAGAAATCACCTGAGTCTTCAAGTTCCTCACCACCGATATCGTCCATCCAGCCCGCAATCACGCAGGATGAGAAGGTTCGCACGTCCTCTTCCGGTTTCCCGGGGAGTAGCTTGACCCTCATGAAAGCAGGAAAACAGGCTTCGACCTTGCAATCCTTTGAGGAAGGGCAAAGAAGTAAGTCAGACATCAGACGAGAGACATTCATTGCCTAACAGCTATGCTTTTTCCACATATAGCCCAAAAGAGGGACGAAATCAAGACACACACTTCTCGCCCATTAGTGAGACTGCTGACCCTTGACAGAAAGGCAGACGCGTGCCAGATCAAGACAAGGCATAGAGGACTCCGAATGGAGAAAAGTACTCAGGAAGTCCCAGCCAAGAACAGGCTATTCATTTGATCAGCCCCGGCTAATGTCTACGAGGAAGCCGAATCTGTGTCCACAGGCACGGATCCGTGCACGAGCACTTCCAGGAAATGACATCCAAGGGTTCCCAAAACTGGGGATCTTCAAATGAGCTGTGGGACACTCAGAAGAGGGCTTTCACCAAGAATTTGGCCCCAAATTCAACTAGGCATTTCCAGAGTTTGATTTCACCCTTGTGCCATGGAGAGACACAGTCCAGGCCACCTCATTCCCAAAGAATGGGAACACAGGGAACACATCTCCTCCTGTTTATCAACCATCAGAGGATTCCTTGGCACAAAGAGAGGAGGAGTCTTATGGAACCTCTACAGGATTCCAACGAACTCTGTAGGAACACTGATCTCTGCACATGTGCAAGGCAGCACTTACGCCTGCTTTCACTGTCTAGAGCTCCAGGGAAACATGACCTCCTGTGGCATCAACCTGAAAGTGCTCCTGACCCTCGTGTCCCCTTCACACCTGGCATCGACCCTGACTTTAGATTTTCTATGCAGTTATCTGTGCAGCTACCTTTACTTGAAAGCTGGAGCCAGCTATCAGACTACTGAGTCGCTCATCCAATTTCAAGATTCACGGGAAAAGCGCCCCGCAAATCCTGCGAGTCCAGCAGCAACTGACACACGCTTTCAATTACAGCAAGTTGACCAGTCTCCTGTAGAGCTTGGGCCATTCACATCTCATAAATATCTTGGGAAAATACATTGTTCTAGTTGGTCGTTTCTCCCATTTCGGTAGGCCCTATCGGACTTGGACCCAGGCTATCGCAGACGACTCCAGCGCACATGTTTCAGCATTCTCTGATTCCGAAGTATCCACCCACGCACATCACCGCCACTTAGTCAACCAGGCAAGGTCAAGCAAACACCAGGGGACATGCCTCAGCCTTGTCAGCAAACCCTACTGCCTTTTGCGGTGTATCCTCACTTGCCTAAGTGTCAGATGGGGCCAGGGCAAATCACGGGAAATCCCTCACCTTTTGTCCTCGCAACGGTGAACTCCTCGGAGGCAGGTTGTGCTAAAGGACACAAAAAGAGGAAAAGAGCCAAGGAATCAGCCTGACCAAAATCGGCCACCCAGGTCTTTTGGATTACTTGGTGCAGGTGAAAGAAATCAAAATGGGAGTCCGCTCTAAAGAAGATCTGGAAGGCTGGGCCAAAGGACTTTCCCACAGGGCCTCAGCATAACCTCTCTGAGCATGATTTTTAGGTCATCATCTCTCTTCCAGACAGATTATGTCATCATTGACCCCAGCCATATCACTCCCCAGGAAAAATCCCCTGAGACCTGAAGATGCTTACCACAAATGTCTTCCTTCCACCCAGGAAGGACAGTGGATGAGAGCGTTCACACATCATCTTCCAGTTTCCCGGGCAGTTGGCTTGACCCCCATGAAAGCGGCACAAGAGACATCGACCTCACTAACCCTTTGAAAAGGGGAAATCAGTAAGACAGAGATCCCAGAAGAGAAACTCACTTCCCTAAGGCTAGGCTTTCAGCCAGACATTCGCGAACACATGGACAAAATCAAGACAGCCATTTGCAACCCACTGGGGAGTCTGCTGACCCATGACAGAAGGAGAGAATCATGCAATATTCAGAAGAAGGCAGAGAGGTCTCTGGATGTAGCAGAAATTTACAGGAGGACCCAGGCAAAAGGAGCCTTTGCCATTGCTTAAGCCTGACTGATGTGTTGAAGGCAGCCAACTATGCGTCCACGGGCACTGTCCAATGTGTGCGGACTCCCGGGAAATGGCACCCAAGAGTCCCCAGCACCGGGGGATCTTCAAATCAGCTGGAGGACATTTGGAAAAGAATAGCTTTCCAAGAATTCTGCCAACACTTGTTAAAATTGCCACAGTCCTTCAACGCTTTCATTTCACCACTGAGCCATGGAGAGACACAATCGAATCTACCTCAGGCCCCAATAATCCCCAGAGAGGGAACACATCTCCTCCCGTATATCAAGCATCAGAGGATCCCGTGGGGCACACGGAAAAGGAGTTCTATGGAATCTCTACAAGATTCCAAAGATCTGTCAAGAAAATGATCTTTCCACATGTGGAAGGCAGCAGTTATGCCTGCATTGCCTGATTAGACTGTCAGCAGATCCTGACCTCCTGTGGTATGAACCTGAAACTAGTCATGACGCTCGCGACCCACGTACCGAATGGTATTGAGCCTGGCATTAGCTTTTTGACTCAGATAGTGGTGCTGCTGCCTTTTCTTGAATGCTACAGCGAGGTGTCAGGCTACTCCAGTCTTCATCCAATACCAAGATGTCTGGGAAAGAGGCCCTGGAGATCCTAAGAGTCCAGTCGCAACTGACACAGGCTTTCAACTAGGGCAAGTCTCTCTGGTTTCTCCAGTAGAGCTGCTACACACTCCCATCCCGTAAAGAGTTGAGAGTTGAAAATATTCTCAAACTTCCGTAGACATACCCGACTGGGAACCGGACTAGCAAAAATTACTCAAGTGGAAATTCTTCTAGGTTCCTGTGCTTCCTAACTATCCACCCGTGCATATCACCGCCACTTGGTCAATCGGTCAGGTCAAGCTCAAAGCAGGGGACACGTCTCAGCTTTTCCACAAAACCCGACTGCCTCTTGGGCTCCATTTTCACTTGTCTAAGTGTCACCAGAGACAAGGGAAAACCGCCGTCATTCACTCACCTTGAGTTCTTTCGGTGGTGAATCTCCTGAAAGCAGGTCTTTCGGAATGACAGAAAAAGACGAAAAGAGCCAAGGAATCAGCATGACCAGAATCGGTCAGGGAGGAGTTTTTGATCACTTGGTGGAGGAAACAGGGATCCAAACGGGGGTCCCCTCTAAAGCAGATCATTAACGTTAGGGAAAAGGAGTTTCTCTCTGGGCCTCAGCGGGATCCTATTGAGCATGATTTTTATGTCATCATCTCTCTTCGAGACAAGTTGAGGTGTCTTCGTTGACCCGAGACATCTCAATCCCCGGGAGAAATCACCTGAGTCTTCAAGTTCCTCACCACCGATATCGTCCATCCAGCCCGCAATCACGCAGGATGAGAAGGTTCGCACATCCTCTTCCGGTTTCCCGGGGAGTAGCTTGACCCTCATGAAAGCAGGAAAACAGGCTTCGACCTTGCAATCCTTTGAGGAAGGGCAAAGAAGTAAGTCAGACATCAGACGAGAGACATTCATTGCCTAACAGCTATGCTTTTTCCACATATAGCCCAAAAGAGGGACGAAATCAAGACACACACTTCTCGCCCATTAGTGAGACTGCTGACCCTTGACAGAAAGGCAGACGCGTGCCAGATCAAGACAAGGCATAGAGGACTCCGAATGGAGAAAAGTACTCAGGAAGTCCCAGCCAAGAACAGGCTATTCATTTGATCAGCCCCGGCTTATGTCTACGAGGAAGCCGAATCTGTGTCCACAGGCACGGATCCGTGCACGAGCACTTCCAGGAAATGACATCCAAGGGTTCCCAAAACTGGGGATCTTCAAATGAGCTGTGGGACACTCGGAAGAGGGCTTTCACCAAGAATTTGGCCCCAAATTCAACTAGGCATTTCCAGAGTTTGATTTCACCCTTGTGCCATGGAGAGACACAGTCCAGGCCACCTCATTCCCAAAGAATGGGAACACAGGGAACACATCTCCTCCTGTTTATCAACCATCAGAGGATTCCTTGGCACAAAGAGAGCAGGAGTCTTATGGAACCTCTACAGGATTCCAACGAACTCTGTAGGAACACTGATCTCTGCACATGTGCAAGGCAGCACTTACACCTGCTTTCACTGTCTAGAGCTCCAGGGAAACATGACCTCCTGTGGCATCAACCTGAAAGTGCTCCTGACCCTCGTGTCCCCTTCACACCTGGCATCGACCCTGACTTTAGATTTTCTATGCAGTTATCTGTGCAGCTACCTTTACTTGAAAGCTGGAGCCAGCTATCAGACTACTGAGTCGCTCATCCAATTTCAAGATTCACGGGAAAAGCGTCCCGCAAATCCTGCGAGTCCAGCCGCAACTGACACACGCTTTCAATTACAGCAAGTTGACCAGTCTCCTGTAGAGCTCTGGGCCATTCACATCTCATAAATATCTTGGGAAAATACATTGTTCTAGTTGGCCGTTTCTCCCATTTCGGTAGGCCCTATCGGACTTGGACCCAGGCTATCGCAGACGACTCCAGCGCACATGTTTCAGCATTCTCTGATTCCGAAGTATCCACCCACGCACATCACCGCCACTTAGTCAACCAGGCAAGGTCAAGCAAACACCAGGGGACATGCCTCAGCCTTGTCAGCAAACCCTACTGCCTTTTGCGGTGTATCCTCACTTGCCTAAGTGTCAGATGGGGCCAGGGCAAATCACGGGAAATCCCTCACCTTTTGTCCTCGCAACGGTGAACTCCTCGGAGGCAGGTTGTGCTAAAGGACACAAAAAGAGGAAAAGAGCCAAGGAATCAGCCTGACCAAAATCGGCCACCCAGGTCTTTTGGATTACTTGGTGCAGGTGAAAGAAATCAAAATGGGAGTCCGCTCTAAAGAAGATCTGGAAGGCTGGGCCAAAGGACTTTCCCACAGGGCCTCAGCATAACCTCTCTGAGCATGATTTTTAGGTCATCATCTCTCTTCCAGACAGATTATGTCATCATTGACCCCAGCCATATCACTCCCCAGGAAAAATCCCCTGAGACCTGAAGATGCTTACCACAAATGTCTTCCTTCCACCCAGGAAGGACAGTGGATGAGAGCGTTCACACATCATCTTCCAGTTTCCCGGGCAGTTGGCTTGACCCCCATGAAAGCGGCACAAGAGACATCGACCTCACTAACCCTTTGAAAAGGGGAAATCAGTAAGACAGAGATCCCAGAAGAGAAACTCACTTCCCTAAGGCTAGGCTTTCAGCCAGACATTCGCGAACACATGGACAAAATCAAGACAGCCATTTGCAACCCACTGGGGAGTCTGCTGACCCATGACAGAAGGAGAGAATCATGCAATATTCAGAAGAAGGCAGAGAGGTCTCTGGATGTAGCAGAAATTTACAGGAGGACCCAGGCAAAAGGAGCCTTTGCCATTGCTTAAGCCTGACTGATGTGTTGAAGGCAGCCAACTATGCGTCCACGGGCACTGTCCAATGTGTGCGGACTCCCGGGAAATGGCACCCAAGAGTCCCCAGCACCGGGGGATCTTCAAATCAGCTGGAGGACATTTGGAAAAGAATAGCTTTCCAAGAATTCTGCCAACACTTGTTAAAATTGCCACAGTCCTTCAACGCTTTCATTTCACCACTGAGCCATGGAGAGACACAATCGAATCTACCTCAGGCCCCAATAATCCCCAGAGAGGGAACACATCTCCTCCCGTATATCAAGCATCAGAGGATCCCGTGGGGCACACGGAAAAGGAGTTCTATGGAATCTCTACAAGATTCCAAAGATCTGTCAAGAAAATGATCTTTCCACATGTGGAAGGCAGCAGTTATGCCTGCATTGCCTGATTAGACTGTCAGCAGATCCTGACCTCCTGTGGTATGAACCTGAAACTAGTCATGACGCTCGCGACCCACGTACCGAATGGTATTGAGCCTGGCATTAGCTTTTTGACTCAGATAGTGGTGCTGCTGCCTTTTCTTGAATGCTACAGCGAGGTGTCAGGCTACTCCAGTCTTCATCCAATACCAAGATGTCTGGGAAAGAGGCCCTGGAGATCCTAAGAGTCCAGTCGCAACTGACACAGGCTTTCAACTAGGGCAAGTCTCTCTGGTTTCTCCAGTAGAGCTGCTACACACTCCCATCCCGTAAAGAGTTGAGAGTTGAAAATATTCTCAAACTTCCGTAGGCATACCCGACTGGGAACCGGACTAGCAAAAATTACTCAAGTGGAAATTCTTCTAGGTTCCTGTGCTTCCTAACTATCCACCCGTGCATATCACCGCCACTTGGTCAATCGGTCAGGTCAAGCTCAAAGCAGGGGACACGTCTCAGCTTTTCCACAAAACCCGACTGCCTCTTGGGCTCCATTTTCACTTGTCTAAGTGTCACCAGAGACAAGGGAAAACCGCCGTCATTCACTCACCTTGAGTTCTTTCGGTGGTGAATCTCCTGAAAGCAGGTCTTTCGAAATGACAGAAAAAGACGAAAAGAGCCAAGGAATCAGCATGACCAAAATCGGTCAGGGAGGAGTTTTTGATCACTTGGTGGAGGAAAAAGGGATCCAAACGGGGGTCCCCTCTAAAGCAGATCATTAACGTTAGGGAAAAGGAGTTTCTCTCTGGGCCTCAGCGGGATCCTATTGAGCATGATTTTTATGTCATCATCTCTCTTCGAGACAAGTTGAGGTGTCTTCGTTGACCCGAGACATCTCAATCCCCGGGAGAAATCACCTGAGTCTTCAAGTTCCTCACCACCGATATCGTCCATCCAGCCCGCAATCACGCAGGATGAGAAGGTTCGCACATCCTCTTCCGGTTTCCCGGGGAGTAGCTTGACCCTCATGAAAGCAGGAAAACAGGCTTCGACCTTGCAATCCTTTGAGGAAGGGCAAAGAAGTAAGTCAGACATCAGACGAGAGACATTCATTGCCTAACAGCTATGCTTTTTCCACATATAGCCCAAAAGAGGGACGAAATCAAGACACACACTTCTCGCCCATTAGTGAGACTGCTGACCCTTGACAGAAAGGCAGACGCGTGCCAGATCAAGACAAGGCATAGAGGACTCCGAATGGAGAAAAGTACTCAGGAAGTCCCAGCCAAGAACAGGCTATTCATTTGATCAGCCCCGGCTAATGTCTACGAGGAAGCCGAATCTGTGTCCACAGGCACGGATCCGTGCACGAGCACTTCCAGGAAATGACATCCAAGGGTTCCCAAAACTGGGGATCTTCAAATGAGCTGTGGGACACTCGGAAGAGGGCTTTCACCAAGAATTTGGCCCCAAATTCAACTAGGCATTTCCAGAGTTTGATTTCACCCTTGTGCCATGGAGAGACACAGTCCAGGCCACCTCATTCCCAAAGAATGGGAACACAGGGAACACATCTCCTCCTGTTTATCAACCATCAGAGGATTCCTTGGCACAAAGAGAGCAGGAGTCTTATGGAACCTCTACAGGATTCCAACGAACTCTGTAGGAACACTGATCTCTGCACATGTGCAAGGCAGCACTTACGCCTGCTTTCACTGTCTAGAGCTCCAGGGAAACATGACCTCCTGTGGCATCAACCTGAAAGTGCTCCTGACCCTCGTGTCCCCTTCACACCTGGCATCGACCCTGACTTTAGATTTTCTATGCAGTTATCTGTGCAGCTACCTTTACTTGAAAGCTGGAGCCAGCTATCAGACTACTGAGTCGCTCATCCAATTTCAAGATTCACGGGAAAAGCGTCCCGCAAATCCTGCGAGTCCAGCCGCAACTGACACACGCTTTCAATTACAGCAAGTTGACCAGTCTCCTGTAGAGCTCTGGGCCATTCACATCTCATAAATATCTTGGGAAAATACATTGTTCTAATTGGCCGTTTCTCCCATTTCGGTAGGCCCTATCGGACTTGGACCCAGGCTATCGCAGACGACTCCAGCGCACATGTTTCAGCATTCTCTGATTCCGAAGTATCCACCCACGCACATCACCGCCACTTAGTCAACCAGGCAAGGTCAAGCAAACACCAGGGGACATGCCTCAGCCTTGTCAGCAAACCCTACTGCCTTTTGCGGTGTATCCTCACTTGCCTAAGTGTCAGATGGGGCCAGGGCAAATCACGGGAAATCCCTCACCTTTTGTCCTCGCAACGGTGAACTCCTCGGAGGCAGGTTGTGCTAAAGGACACAAAAAGAGGAAAAGAGCCAAGGAATCAGCCTGACCAAAATCGGCCACCCAGGTCTTTTGGATTACTTGGTGCAGGTGAAAGAAATCAAAATGGGAGTCCGCTCTAAAGAAGATCTGGAAGGCTGGGCCAAAGGACTTTCCCACAGGGCCTCAGCATAACCTCTCTGAGCATGATTTTTAGGTCATCATCTCTCTTCCAGACAGATTATGTCATCATTGACCCCAGCCATATCACTCCCCAGGAAAAATCCCCTGAGACCTGAAGATGCTTACCACAAATGTCTTCCTTCCACCCAGGAAGGACAGTGGATGAGAGCGTTCACACATCATCTTCCAGTTTCCCGGGCAGTTGGCTTGACCCCCATGAAAGCGGCACAAGAGACATCGACCTCACTAACCCTTTGAAAAGGGGAAATCAGTAAGACAGAGATCCCAGAAGAGAAACTCACTTCCCTAAGGCTAGGCTTTCAGCCAGACATTCGCGAACACATGGACAAAATCAAGACAGCCATTTGCAACCCACTGGGGAGTCTGCTGACCCATGACAGAAGGAGAGAATCATGCAATATTCAGAAGAAGGCAGAGAGGTCTCTGGATGTAGCAGAAATTTACAGGAGGACCCAGGCAAAAGGAGCCTTTGCCATTGCTTAAGCCTGACTGATGTGTTGAAGGCAGCCAACTATGCGTCCACGGGCACTGTCCAATGTGTGCGGACTCCCGGGAAATGGCACCCAAGAGTCCCCAGCACCGGGGGATCTTCAAATCAGCTGGAGGACATTTGGAAAAGAATAGCTTTCCAAGAATTCTGCCAACACTTGTTAAAATTGCCACAGTCCTTCAACGCTTTCATTTCACCACTGAGCCATGGAGAGACACAATCGAATCTACCTCAGGCCCCAATAATCCCCAGAGAGGGAACACATCTCCTCCCGTATATCAAGCATCAGAGGATCCCGTGGGGCACACGGAAAAGGAGTTCTATGGAATCTCTACAAGATTCCAAAGATCTGTCAAGAAAATGATCTTTCCACATGTGGAAGGCAGCAGTTATGCCTGCATTGCCTGATTAGACTGTCAGCAGATCCTGACCTCCTGTGGTATGAACCTGAAACTAGTCATGACGCTCGCGACCCACGTACCGAATGGTATTGAGCCTGGCATTAGCTTTTTGACTCAGATAGTGGTGCTGCTGCCTTTTCTTGAATGCTACAGCGAGGTGTCAGGCTACTCCAGTCTTCATCCAATACCAAGATGTCTGGGAAAGAGGCCCTGGAGATCCTAAGAGTCCAGTCGCAACTGACACAGGCTTTCAACTAGGGCAAGTCTCTCTGGTTTCTCCAGTAGAGCTGCTACACACTCCCATCCCGTAAAGAGTTGAGAGTTGAAAATATTCTCAAACTTCCGTAGGCATACCCGACTGGGAACCGGACTAGCAAAAATTACTCAAGTGGAAATTCTTCTAGGTTCCTGTGCTTCCTAACTATCCACCCGTGCATATCACCGCCACTTGGTCAATCGGTCAGGTCAAGCTCAAAGCAGGGGACACGTCTCAGCTTTTCCACAAAACCCGACTGCCTCTTGGGCTCCATTTTCACTTGTCTAAGTGTCACCAGAGACAAGGGAAAACCGCCGTCATTCACTCACCTTGAGTTCTTTCGGTGGTGAATCTCCTGAAAGCAGGTCTTTCGAAATGACAGAAAAAGACGAAAAGAGCCAAGGAATCAGCATGACCAAAATCGGTCAGGGAGGAGTTTTTGATCACTTGGTGGAGGAAAAAGGGATCCAAACGGGGGTCCCCTCTAAAGCAGATCATTAACGTTAGGGAAAAGGAGTTTCTCTCTGGGCCTCAGCGGGATCCTATTGAGCATGATTTTTATGTCATCATCTCTCTTCGAGACAAGTTGAGGTGTCTTCGTTGACCCGAGACATCTCAATCCCCGGGAGAAATCACCTGAGTCTTCAAGTTCCTCACCACCGATATCGTCCATCCAGCCCGCAATCACGCAGGATGAGAAGGTTCGCACATCCTCTTCCGGTTTCCCGGGGAGTAGCTTGACCCTCATGAAAGCAGGAAAACAGGCTTCGACCTTGCAATCCTTTGAGGAAGGGCAAAGAAGTAAGTCAGACATCAGACGAGAGACATTCATTGCCTAACAGCTATGCTTTTTCCACATATAGCCCAAAAGAGGGACGAAATCAAGACACACACTTCTCGCCCATTAGTGAGACTGCTGACCCTTGACAGAAAGGCAGACGCGTGCCAGATCAAGACAAGGCATAGAGGACTCCGAATGGAGAAAAGTACTCAGGAAGTCCCAGCCAAGAACAGGCTATTCATTTGATCAGCCCCGGCTAATGTCTACGAGGAAGCCGAATCTGTGTCCACAGGCACGGATCCGTGCACGAGCACTTCCAGGAAATGACATCCAAGGGTTCCCAAAACTGGGGATCTTCAAATGAGCTGTGGGACACTCGGAAGAGGGCTTTCACCAAGAATTTGGCCCCAAATTCAACTAGGCATTTCCAGAGTTTGATTTCACCCTTGTGCCATGGAGAGACACAGTCCAGGCCACCTCATTCCCAAAGAATGGGAACACAGGGAACACATCTCCTCCTGTTTATCAACCATCAGAGGATTCCTTGGCACAAAGAGAGCAGGAGTCTTATGGAACCTCTACAGGATTCCAACGAACTCTGTAGGAACACTGATCTCTGCACATGTGCAAGGCAGCACTTACGCCTGCTTTCACTGTCTAGAGCTCCAGGGAAACATGACCTCCTGTGGCATCAACCTGAAAGTGCTCCTGACCCTCGTGTCCCCTTCACACCTGGCATCGACCCTGACTTTAGATTTTCTATGCAGTTATCTGTGCAGCTACCTTTACTTGAAAGCTGGAGCCAGCTATCAGACTACTGAGTCGCTCATCCAATTTCAAGATTCACGGGAAAAGCGTCCCGCAAATCCTGCGAGTCCAGCCGCAACTGACACACGCTTTCAATTACAGCAAGTTGACCAGTCTCCTGTAGAGCTCTGGGCCATTCACATCTCCTAAATATCTTGGGAAAATACATTGTTCTAATTGGCCGTTTCTCCCATTTCGGTAGGCCCTATCGGACTTGGACCCAGGCTATCGCAGACGACTCCAGCGCACATGTTTCAGCATTCTCTGATTCCGAAGTATCCACCCACGCACATCACCGCCACTTAGTCAACCAGGCAAGGTCAAGCAAACACCAGGGGACATGCCTCAGCCTTGTCAGCAAACCCTACTGCCTTTTGCGGTGTATCCTCACTTGCCTAAGTGTCAGATGGGGCCAGGGCAAATCACGGGAAATCCCTCACCTTTTGTCCTCGCAACGGTGAACTCCTCGGAGGCAGGTTGTGCTAAAGGACACAAAAAGAGGAAAAGAGCCAAGGAATCAGCCTGACCAAAATCGGCCACCCAGGTCTTTTGGATTACTTGGTGCAGGTGAAAGAAATCAAAATGGGAGTCCGCTCTAAAGAAGATCTGGAAGGCTGGGCCAAAGGACTTTCCCACAGGGCCTCAGCATAACCTCTCTGAGCATGATTTTTAGGTCATCATCTCTCTTCCAGACAGATTATGTCATCATTGACCCCAGCCATATCACTCCCCAGGAAAAATCCCCTGAGACCTGAAGATGCTTACCACAAATGTCTTCCTTCCACCCAGGAAGGACAGTGGATGAGAGCGTTCACACATCATCTTCCAGTTTCCCGGGCAGTTGGCTTGACCCCCATGAAAGCGGCACAAGAGACATCGACCTCACTAACCCTTTGAAAAGGGGAAATCAGTAAGACAGAGATCCCAGAAGAGAAACTCACTTCCCTAAGGCTAGGCTTTCAGCCAGACATTCGCGAACACATGGACAAAATCAAGACAGCCATTTGCAACCCACTGGGGAGTCTGCTGACCCATGACAGAAGGAGAGAATCATGCAATATTCAGAAGAAGGCAGAGAGGTCTCTGGATGTAGCAGAAATTTACAGGAGGACCCAGGCAAAAGGAGCCTTTGCCATTGCTTAAGCCTGACTGATGTGTTGAAGGCAGCCAACTATGCGTCCACGGGCACTGTCCAATGTGTGCGGACTCCCGGGAAATGGCACCCAAGAGTCCCCAGCACCGGGGGATCTTCAAATCAGCTGGAGGACATTTGGAAAAGAATAGCTTTCCAAGAATTCTGCCAACACTTGTTAAAATTGCCACAGTCCTTCAACGCTTTCATTTCACCACTGAGCCATGGAGAGACACAATCGAATCTACCTCAGGCCCCAATAATCCCCAGAGAGGGAACACATCTCCTCCCGTATATCAAGCATCAGAGGATCCCGTGGGGCACACGGAAAAGGAGTTCTATGGAATCTCTACAAGATTCCAAAGATCTGTCAAGAAAATGATCTTTCCACATGTGGAAGGCAGCAGTTATGCCTGCATTGCCTGATTAGACTGTCAGCAGATCCTGACCTCCTGTGGTATGAACCTGAAACTAGTCATGACGCTCGCGACCCACGTACCGAATGGTATTGAGCCTGGCATTAGCTTTTTGACTCAGATAGTGGTGCTGCTGCCTTTTCTTGAATGCTACAGCGAGGTGTCAGGCTACTCCAGTCTTCATCCAATACCAAGATGTCTGGGAAAGAGGCCCTGGAGATCCTAAGAGTCCAGTCGCAACTGACACAGGCTTTCAACTAGGGCAAGTCTCTCTGGTTTCTCCAGTAGAGCTGCTACACACTCCCATCCCGTAAAGAGTTGAGAGTTGAAAATATTCTCAAACTTCCGTAGACATACCCGACTGGGAACCGGACTAGCAAAAATTACTCAAGTGGAAATTCTTCTAGGTTCCTGTGCTTCCTAACTATCCACCCGTGCATATCACCGCCACTTGGTCAATCGGTCAGGTCAAGCTCAAAGCAGGGGACACGTCTCAGCTTTTCCACAAAACCCGACTGCCTCTTGGGCTCCATTTTCACTTGTCTAAGTGTCACCAGAGACAAGGGAAAACCGCCGTCATTCACTCACCTTGAGTTCTTTCGGTGGTGAATCTCCTGAAAGCAGGTCTTTCGGAATGACAGAAAAAGACGAAAAGAGCCAAGGAATCAGCATGACCAGAATCGGTCAGGGAGGAGTTTTTGATCACTTGGTGGAGGAAACAGGGATCCAAACGGGGGTCCCCTCTAAAGCAGATCATTAACGTTAGGGAAAAGGAGTTTCTCTCTGGGCCTCAGCGGGATCCTATTGAGCATGATTTTTATGTCATCATCTCTCTTCGAGACAAGTTGAGGTGTCTTCGTTGACCCGAGACATCTCAATCCCCGGGAGAAATCACCTGAGTCTTCAAGTTCCTCACCACCGATATCGTCCATCCAGCCCGCAATCACGCAGGATGAGAAGGTTCGCACATCCTCTTCCGGTTTCCCGGGGAGTAGCTTGACCCTCATGAAAGCAGGAAAACAGGCTTCGACCTTGCAATCCTTTGAGGAAGGGCAAAGAAGTAAGTCAGACATCAGACGAGAGACATTCATTGCCTAACAGCTATGCTTTTTCCACATATAGCCCAAAAGAGGGACGAAATCAAGACACACACTTCTCGCCCATTAGTGAGACTGCTGACCCTTGACAGAAAGGCAGACGCGTGCCAGATCAAGACAAGGCATAGAGGACTCCGAATGGAGAAAAGTACTCAGGAAGTCCCAGCCAAGAACAGGCTATTCATTTGATCAGCCCCGGCTTATGTCTACGAGGAAGCCGAATCTGTGTCCACAGGCACGGATCCGTGCACGAGCACTTCCAGGAAATGACATCCAAGGGTTCCCAAAACTGGGGATCTTCAAATGAGCTGTGGGACACTCGGAAGAGGGCTTTCACCAAGAATTTGGCCCCAAATTCAACTAGGCATTTCCAGAGTTTGATTTCACCCTTGTGCCATGGAGAGACACAGTCCAGGCCACCTCATTCCCAAAGAATGGGAACACAGGGAACACATCTCCTCCTGTTTATCAACCATCAGAGGATTCCTTGGCACAAAGAGAGCAGGAGTCTTATGGAACCTCTACAGGATTCCAACGAACTCTGTAGGAACACTGATCTCTGCACATGTGCAAGGCAGCACTTACGCCTGCTTTCACTGTCTAGAGCTCCAGGGAAACATGACCTCCTGTGGCATCAACCTGAAAGTGCTCCTGACCCTCGTGTCCCCTTCACACCTGGCATCGACCCTGACTTTAGATTTTCTATGCAGTTATCTGTGCAGCTACCTTTACTTGAAAGCTGGAGCCAGCTATCAGACTACTGAGTCGCTCATCCAATTTCAAGATTCACGGGAAAAGCGTCCCGCAAATCCTGCGAGTCCAGCCGCAACTGACACACGCTTTCAATTACAGCAAGTTGACCAGTCTCCTGTAGAGCTCTGGGCCATTCACATCTCCTAAATATCTTGGGAAAATACATTGTTCTAATTGGCCGTTTCTCCCATTTCGGTAGGCCCTATCGGACTTGGACCCAGGCTATCGCAGACGACTCCAGCGCACATGTTTCAGCATTCTCTGATTCCGAAGTATCCACCCACGCACATCACCGCCACTTAGTCAACCAGGCAAGGTCAAGCAAACACCAGGGGACATGCCTCAGCCTTGTCAGCAAACCCTACTGCCTTTTGCGGTGTATCCTCACTTGCCTAAGTGTCAGATGGGGCCAGGGCAAATCACGGGAAATCCCTCACCTTTTGTCCTCGCAACGGTGAACTCCTCGGAGGCAGGTTGTGCTAAAGGACACAAAAAGAGGAAAAGAGCCAAGGAATCAGCCTGACCAAAATCGGCCACCCAGGTCTTTTGGATTACTTGGTGCAGGTGAAAGAAATCAAAATGGGAGTCCGCTCTAAAGAAGATCTGGAAGGCTGGGCCAAAGGACTTTCCCACAGGGCCTCAGCATAACCTCTCTGAGCATGATTTTTAGGTCATCATCTCTCTTCCAGACAGATTATGTCATCATTGACCCCAGCCATATCACTCCCCAGGAAAAATCCCCTGAGACCTGAAGATGCTTACCACAAATGTCTTCCTTCCACCCAGGAAGGACAGTGGATGAGAGCGTTCACACATCATCTTCCAGTTTCCCGGGCAGTTGGCTTGACCCCCATGAAAGCGGCACAAGAGACATCGACCTCACTAACCCTTTGAAAAGGGGAAATCAGTAAGACAGAGATCCCAGAAGAGAAACTCACTTCCCTAAGGCTAGGCTTTCAGCCAGACATTCGCGAACACATGGACAAAATCAAGACAGCCATTTGCAACCCACTGGGGAGTCTGCTGACCCATGACAGCAGGAGAGAATCATGCAATATTCAGAAGAAGGCAGAGAGGTCTCTGGATGTAGCAGAAATTTACAGGAGGACCCAGGCAAAAGGAGCCTTTGCCATTGCTTAAGCCTGACTGATGTGTTGAAGGCAGCCAACTATGCGTCCACGGGCACTGTCCAATGTGTGCGGACTCCCGGGAAATGGCACCCAAGAGTCCCCAGCACCGGGGGATCTTCAAATCAGCTGGAGGACATTTGGAAAAGAATAGCTTTCCAAGAATTCTGCCAACACTTGTTAAAATTGCCACAGTCCTTCAACGCTTTCATTTCACCACTGAGCCATGGAGAGACACAATCGAATCTACCTCAGGCCCCAATAATCCCCAGAGAGGGAACACATCTCCTCCCGTATATCAAGCATCAGAGGATCCCGTGGGGCACACGGAAAAGGAGTTCTATGGAATCTCTACAAGATTCCAAAGATCTGTCAAGAAAATGATCTTTCCACATGTGGAAGGCAGCAGTTATGCCTGCATTGCCTGATTAGACTGTCAGCAGATCCTGACCTCCTGTGGTATGAACCTGAAACTAGTCATGACGCTCGCGACCCACGTACCGAATGGTATTGAGCCTGGCATTAGCTTTTTGACTCAGATAGTGGTGCTGCTGCCTTTTCTTGAATGCTACAGCGAGGTGTCAGGCTACTCCAGTCTTCATCCAATACCAAGATGTCTGGGAAAGAGGCCCTGGAGATCCTAAGAGTCCAGTAGCAACTGACACAGGCTTTCAACTAGGGCAAGTCTCTCTGGTTTCTCCAGTAGAGCTGCTACACACTCCCATCCCGTAAAGAGTTGAGAGTTGAAAATATTCTCAAACTTCCGTAGGCATACCCGACTGGGAACCGGACTAGCAAAAATTACTCAAGTGGAAATTCTTCTAGGTTCCTGTGCTTCCTAACTATCCACCCGTGCATATCACCGCCACTTGGTCAATCGGTCAGGTCAAGCTCAAAGCAGGGGACACGTCTCAGCTTTTCCACAAAACCCGACTGCCTCTTGGGCTCCATTTTCACTTGTCTAAGTGTCACCAGAGACAAGGGAAAACCGCCGTCATTCACTCACCTTGAGTTCTTTCGGTGGTGAATCTCCTGAAAGCAGGTCTTTCGAAATGACAGAAAAAGACGAAAAGAGCCAAGGAATCAGCATGACCAGAATCGGTCAGGGAGGAGTTTTTGATCACTTGGTGGAGGAAACAGGGATCCAAACGGGGGTCCCCTCTAAAGCAGATCATTAACGTTAGGGAAAAGGAGTTTCTCTCTGGGCCTCAGCGGGATCCTATTGAGCATGATTTTTATGTCATCATCTCTCTTCGAGACAAGTTGAGGTGTCTTCGTTGACCCGAGACATCTCAATCCCCGGGAGAAATCACCTGAGTCTTCAAGTTCCTCACCACCGATATCGTCCATCCAGCCCGCAATCACGCAGGATGAGAAGGTTCGCACATCCTCTTCCGGTTTCCCGGGGAGTAGCTTGACCCTCATGAAAGCAGGAAAACAGGCTTCGACCTTGCAATCCTTTGAGGAAGGGCAAAGAAGTAAGTCAGACATCAGACGAGAGACATTCATTGCCTAACAGCTATGCTTTTTCCACATATAGCCCAAAAGAGGGACGAAATCAAGACACACACTTCTCGCCCATTAGTGAGACTGCTGACCCTTGACAGAAAGGCAGACGCGTGCCAGATCAAGACAAGGCATAGAGGACTCCGAATGGAGAAACGTACTCAGGAAGTCCCAGCCAAGAACAGGCTATTCATTTGATCAGCCCCGGCTTATGTCTACGAGGAAGCCGAATCTGTGTCCACAGGCACGGATCCGTGCACGAGCACTTCCAGGAAATGACATCCAAGGGTTCCCAAAACTGGGGATCTTCAAATGAGCTGTGGGACACTCGGAAGAGGGCTTTCACCAAGAATTTGGCCCCAAATTCAACTAGGCATTTCCAGAGTTTGATTTCACCCTTGTGCCATGGAGAGACACAGTCCAGGCCACCTCATTCCCAAAGAATGGGAACACAGGGAACACATCTCCTCCTGTTTATCAACCATCAGAGGATTCCTTGGCACAAAGAGAGCAGGAGTCTTATGGAACCTCTACAGGATTCCAACGAACTCTGTAGGAACACTGATCTCTGCACATGTGCAAGGCAGCACTTACGCCTGCTTTCACTGTCTAGAGCTCCAGGGAAACATGACCTCCTGTGGCATCAACCTGAAAGTGCTCCTGACCCTCGTGTCCCCTTCACACCTGGCATCGACCCTGACTTTAGATTTTCTATGCAGTTATCTGTGCAGCTACCTTTACTTGAAAGCTGGAGCCAGCTATCAGACTACTGAGACGCTCATCCAATTTCAAGATTCACGGGAAAAGCGTCCCGCAAATCCTGCGAGTCCAGCCGCAACTGACACACGCTTTCAATTACAGCAAGTTGACCAGTCTCCTGTAGAGCTCTGGGCCATTCACATCTCATAAATATCTTGGGAAAATACATTGTTCTAGTTGGCCGTTTCTCCCATTTCGGTAGGCCCTATCGGACTTGGACCCAGGCTATCGCAGACGACTCCAGCGCACATGTTTCAGCATTCTCTGATTCCGAAGTATCCACCCACGCACATCACCGCCACTTAGTCAACCAGGCAAGGTCAAGCAAACACCAGGGGACATGCCTCAGCCTTGTCAGCAAACCCTACTGCCTTTTGCGGTGTATCCTCACTTGCCTAAGTGTCAGATGGGGCCAGGGCAAATCACGGGAAATCCCTCACCTTTTGTCCTCGCAACGGTGAACTCCTCGGAGGCAGGTTGTGCTAAAGGACACAAAAAGAGGAAAAGAGCCAAGGAATCAGCCTGACCAAAATCGGCCACCCAGGTCTTTTGGATTACTTGGTGCAGGTGAAAGAAATCAAAATGGGAGTCCGCTCTAAAGAAGATCTGGAAGGCTGGGCCAAAGGACTTTCCCACAGGGCCTCAGCATAACCTCTCTGAGCATGATTTTTAGGTCATCATCTCTCTTCCAGACAGATTATGTCATCATTGACCCCAGCCATATCACTCCCCAGGAAAAATCCCCTGAGACCTGAAGATGCTTACCACAAATGTCTTCCTTCCACCCAGGAAGGACAGTGGATGAGAGCGTTCACACATCATCTTCCAGTTTCCCGGGCAGTTGCCTTGACCCCCATGAAAGCGGCACAAGAGACATCGACCTCACTAACCCTTTGAAAAGGGGAAATCAGTAAGACAGAGATCCCAGAAGAGAAACTCACTTCCCTAAGGCTAGGCTTTCAGCCAGACATTCGCGAACACATGGACAAAATCAAGACAGCCATTTGCAACCCACTGGGGAGTCTGCTGACCCATGACAGAAGGAGAGAATCATGCAATATTCAGAAGAAGGCAGAGAGGTCTCTGGATGTAGCAGAAATTTACAGGAGGAACCAGGCAAAAGGAGCCTTTGCCATTGCTTAAGCCTGACTGATGTGTTGAAGGCAGCCAACTATGCGTCCACGGGCACTGTCCAATGTGTGCGGACTCCCGGGAAATGGCACCCAAGAGTCCCCAGCACCAGGGGATCTTCAAATCAGCTGGAGGACATTTGGAAAAGAATAGCATTCCAAGAATTCTGCCAACACTTGTTAAAATTGCCACAGTCCTTCAACGCTTTCATTTCACCACTGAGCCATGGAGAGACACAATCGAATCTACCTCAGGCCCCAATAATCCCCAGAGAGGGAACACATCTCCTCCCGTATATCAAGCATCAGAGGATCCCGTGGGGCACACGGAAAAGGAGTTCTATGGAATCTCTACAAGATTCCAAAGATCTGTCAAGAAAATGATCTTTCCACATGTGGAAGGCAGCAGTTATGCCTGCATTGCCTGATTAGACTGTCAGCAGATCCTGACCTCCTGTGGTATGAACCTGAAACTAGTCATGACGCTCGCGACCCACGTACCGAATGGTATTGAGCCTGGCATTAGCTTTTTGACTCAGATAGTGGTGCTGCTGCCTTTTCTTGAATGCTACAGCGAGGTGTCAGGCTACTCCAGTCTTCATCCAATACCAAGATGTCTGGGAAAGAGGCCCTGGAGATCCTAAGAGTCCAGTCGCAACTGACACAGGCTTTCAACTAGGGCAAGTCTCTCTGGTTTCTCCAGTAGAGCTGCTACACACTCCCATCCCGTAAAGAGTTGAGAGTTGAAAATATTCTCAAACTTCCGTAGACATACCCGACTGGGAACCGGACTAGCAAAAATTACTCAAGTGGAAATTCTTCTAGGTTCCTGTGCTTCCTAACTATCCACCCGTGCATATCACCGCCACTTGGTCAATCGGTCAGGTCAAGCTCAAAGCAGGGGACACGTCTCAGCTTTTCCACAAAACCCGACTGCCTCTTGGGCTCCATTTTCACTTGTCTAAGTGTCACCAGAGACAAGGGAAAACCGCCGTCATTCACTCACCTTGAGTTCTTTCGGTGGTGAATCTCCTGAAAGCAGGTCTTTCGAAATGACAGAAAAAGACGAAAAGAGCCAAGGAATCAGCATGACCAAAATCGGTCAGGGAGGAGTTTTTGATCACTTGGTGGAGGAAACAGGGATCCAAACGGGGGTCCCCTCTAAAGCAGATCATTAACGTTAGGGAAAAGGAGTTTCTCTCTGGGCCTCAGCGGGATCCTATTGAGCATGATTTTTATGTCATCATCTCTCTTCGAGACAAGTTGAGGTGTCTTCGTTGACCCGAGACATCTCAATCCCCGGGAGAAATCACCTGAGTCTTCAAGTTCCTCACCACCGATATCGTCCATCCAGCCCGCAATCACGCAGGATGAGAAGGTTCGCACATCCTCTTCCGGTTTCCCGGGGAGTAGCTTGACCCTCATGAAAGCAGGAAAACAGGCTTCGACCTTGCAATCCTTTGAGGAAGGGCAAAGAAGTAAGTCAGACATCAGACGAGAGACATTCATTGCCTAACAGCTATGCTTTTTCCACATATAGCCCAAAAGAGGGACGAAATCAAGACACACACTTCTCGCCCATTAGTGAGACTGCTGACCCTTGACAGAAAGGCAGACGCGTGCCAGATCAAGACAAGGCATAGAGGACTCCGAATGGAGAAACGTACTCAGGAAGTCCCAGCCAAGAACAGGCTATTCATTTGATCAGCCCCGGCTTATGTCTACGAGGAAGCCGAATCTGTGTCCACAGGCACGGATCCGTGCACGAGCACTTCCAGGAAATGACATCCAAGGGTTCCCAAAACTGGGGATCTTCAAATGAGCTGTGGGACACTCGGAAGAGGGCTTTCACCAAGAATTTGGCCCCAAATTCAACTAGGCATTTCCAGAGTTTGATTTCACCCTTGTGCCATGGAGAGACACAGTCCAGGCCACCTCATTCCCAAAGAATGGGAACACAGGGAACACATCTCCTCCTGTTTATCAACCATCAGAGGATTCCTTGGCACAAAGAGAGCAGGAGTCTTATGGAACCTCTACAGGATTCCAACGAACTCTGTAGGAACACTGATCTCTGCACATGTGCAAGGCAGCACTTACGCCTGCTTTCACTGTCTAGAGCTCCAGGGAAACATGACCTCCTGTGGCATCAACCTGAAAGTGCTCCTGACCCTCGTGTCCCCTTCACACCTGGCATCGACCCTGACTTTAGATTTTCTATGCAGTTATCTGTGCAGCTACCTTTACTTGAAAGCTGGAGCCAGCTATCAGACTACTGAGTCGCTCATCCAATTTCAAGATTCACGGGAAAAGCGTCCCGCAAATCCTGCGAGTCCAGCCGCAACTGACACACGCTTTCAATTACAGCAAGTTGACCAGTCTCCTGTAGAGCTCTGGGCCATTCACATCTCATAAATATCTTGGGAAAATACATTGTTCTAGTTGGCCGTTTCTCCCATTTCGGTAGGCCCTATCGGACTTGGACCCAGGCTATCGCAGACGACTCCAGCGCACATGTTTCAGCATTCTCTGATTCCGAAGTATCCACCCACGCACATCACCGCCACTTAGTCAACCAGGCAAGGTCAAGCAAACACCAGGGGACATGCCTCAGCCTTGTCAGCAAACCCTACTGCCTTTTGCGGTGTATCCTCACTTGCCTAAGTGTCAGATGGGGCCAGGGCAAATCACGGGAAATCCCTCACCTTTTGTCCTCGCAACGGTGAACTCCTCGGAGGCAGGTTGTGCTAAAGGACACAAAAAGAGGAAAAGAGCCAAGGAATCAGCCTGACCAAAATCGGCCACCCAGGTCTTTTGGATTACTTGGTGCAGGTGAAAGAAATCAAAATGGGAGTCCGCTCTAAAGAAGATCTGGAAGGCTGGGCCAAAGGACTTTCCCACAGGGCCTCAGCATAACCTCTCTGAGCATGATTTTTAGGTCATCATCTCTCTTCCAGACAGATTATGTCATCATTGACCCCAGCCATATCACTCCCCAGGAAAAATCCCCTGAGACCTGAAGATGCTTACCACAAATGTCTTCCTTCCACCCAGGAAGGACAGTGGATGAGAGCGTTCACACATCATCTTCCAGTTTCCCGGGCAGTTGCCTTGACCCCCATGAAAGCGGCACAAGAGACATCGACCTCACTAACCCTTTGAAAAGGGGAAATCAGTAAGACAGAGATCCCAGAAGAGAAACTCACTTCCCTAAGGCTAGGCTTTCAGCCAGACATTCGCGAACACATGGACAAAATCAAGACAGCCATTTGCAACCCACTGGGGAGTCTGCTGACCCATGACAGAAGGAGAGAATCATGCAATATTCAGAAGAAGGCAGAGAGGTCTCTGGATGTAGCAGAAATTTACAGGAGGAACCAGGCAAAAGGAGCCTTTGCCATTGCTTAAGCCTGACTGATGTGTTGAAGGCAGCCAACTATGCGTCCACGGGCACTGTCCAATGTGTGCGGACTCCCGGGAAATGGCACCCAAGAGTCCCCAGCACCAGGGGATGTTCAAATCAGCTGGAGGACATTTGGAAAAGAATAGCATTCCAAGAATTCTGCCAACACTTGTTAAAATTGCCACAGTCCTTCAACGCTTTCATTTCACCACTGAGCCATGGAGAGACACAATCGAATCTACCTCAGGCCCCAATAATCCCCAGAGAGGGAACACATCTCCTCCCGTATATCAAGCATCAGAGGATCCCGTGGGGCACACGGAAAAGGAGTTCTATGGAATCTCTACAAGATTCCAAAGATCTGTCAAGAAAATGATCTTTCCACATGTGGAAGGCAGCAGTTATGCCTGCATTGCCTGATTAGACTGTCAGCAGATCCTGACCTCCTGTGGTATGAACCTGAAACTAGTCATGACGCTCGCGACCCACGTACCGAATGGTATTGAGCCTGGCATTAGCTTTTTGACTCAGATAGTGGTGCTGCTGCCTTTTCTTGAATGCTACAGCGAGGTGTCAGGCTACTCCAGTCTTCATCCAATACCAAGATGTCTGGGAAAGAGGCCCTGGAGATCCTAAGAGTCCAGTCGCAACTGACACAGGCTTTCAACTAGGGCAAGTCTCTCTGGTTTCTCCAGTAGAGCTGCTACACACTCCCATCCCGTAAAGAGTTGAGAGTTGAAAATATTCTCAAACTTCCGTAGACATACCCGACTGGGAACCGGACTAGCAAAAATTACTCAAGTGGAAATTCTTCTAGGTTCCTGTGCTTCCTAACTATCCACCCGTGCATATCACCGCCACTTGGTCAATCGGTCAGGTCAAGCTCAAAGCAGGGGACACGTCTCAGCTTTTCCACAAAACCCGACTGCCTCTTGGGCTCCATTTTCACTTGTCTAAGTGTCACCAGAGACAAGGGAAAACCGCCGTCATTCACTCACCTTGAGTTCTTTCGGTGGTGAATCTCCTGAAAGCAGGTCTTTCGAAATGACAGAAAAAGACGAAAAGAGCCAAGGAATCAGCATGACCAAAATCGGTCAGGGAGGAGTTTTTGATCACTTGGTGGAGGAAACAGGGATCCAAACGGGGGTCCCCTCTAAAGCAGATCATTAACGTTAGGGAAAAGGAGTTTCTCTCTGGGCCTCAGCGGGATCCTATTGAGCATGATTTTTATGTCATCATCTCTCTTCGAGACAAGTTGAGGTGTCTTCGTTGACCCGAGACATCTCAATCCCCGGGAGAAATCACCTGAGTCTTCAAGTTCCTCACCACCGATATCGTCCATCCAGCCCGCAATCACGCAGGATGAGAAGGTTCGCACATCCTCTTCCGGTTTCCCGGGGAGTAGCTTGACCCTCATGAAAGCAGGAAAACAGGCTTCGACCTTGCAATCCTTTGAGGAAGGGCAAAGAAGTAAGTCAGACATCAGACGAGAGACATTCATTGCCTAACAGCTATGCTTTTTCCACATATAGCCCAAAAGAGGGACGAAATCAAGACACACACTTCTCGCCCATTAGTGAGACTGCTGACCCTTGACAGAAAGGCAGACGCGTGCCAGATCAAGACAAGGCATAGAGGACTCCGAATGGAGAAAAGTACTCGGGCAGTCCCAGCCAAGAACAGGCTATTCATTTGATCAGCCCCGGCTAATGTCTACGAGGAAGCCGAATCTGTGTCCACAGGCACGGATCCGTGCACGAGCACTTCCAGGAAATGACATCCAAGGGTTCCCAAAACTGGGGATTTTCAAATGAGCTGTGGGACACTCGGAAGAGGGCTTTCACCAAGAATTTGGCCCCAAATTCAACTAGGCATTTCCAGAGTTTGATTTCACCCTTGTGCCATGGAGAGACACAGTCCAGGCCACCTCATTCCCAAAGAATGGGAACACAGGGAACACATCTCCTCCTGTTTATCAACCATCAGAGGATTCCTTGGCACAAAGAGAGCAGGAGTCTTATGGAACCTCTACAGGATTCCAACGAACTCTGTAGGGACACTGATCTCTGCACATGTGCAAGGCAGCACTTACGCCTGCTTTCACTGTCTAGAGCTCCAGGGAAACATGACCTCCTGTGGCATCAACCTGAAAGTGCTCCTGACCCTCGTGTCCCCTTCACACCTGGCATCGACCCTGACTTTAGATTTTCTATGCAGTTATCTGTGCAGCTACCTTTACTTGAAAGCTGGAGCCAGCTATCAGACTACTGAGTCGCTCATCCAATTTCAAGATTCACGGGAAAAGCGTCCCGCAAATCCTGCGAGTCCAGCCGCAACTGACACACGCTTTGAATTACAGCAAGTTGACCAGTCTCCTGTAGAGCTCTGGGCCATTCACATCTCATAAATATCTTGGGAAAATACATTGTTCTAGTTGGCCGTTTCTCCCATTTCGGTAGGCCCTATCGGACTTGGACCCAGGCTATCGCAGACGACTCCAGCGCACATGTTTCAGCATTCTCTGATTCCGAAGTATCCACCCACGCACATCACCGCCACTTAGTCAACCAGGCAAGGTCAAGCAAACACCAGGGGACATGCCTCAGCCTTGTCAGCAAACCCTACTGCCTTTTGCGGTGTATCCTCACTTGCCTAAGTGTCAGATGGGGCCAGGGCAAATCACGGGAAATCCCTCACCTTTTGTCCTCGCAACGGTGAACTCCTCGGAGGCAGGTTGTGCTAAAGGACACAAAAAGAGGAAAAGAGCCAAGGAATCAGCCTGACCAAAATCGGCCACCCAGGTCTTTTGGATTACTTGGTGCAGGTGAAAGAAATCAAAATGGGAGTCCGCTCTAAAGAAGATCTGGAAGGCTGGGCCAAAGGACTTTCCCACAGGGCCTCAGCATAACCTCTCTGAGCATGATTTTTAGGTCATCATCTCTCTTCCAGACAGATTATGTCATCATTGACCCCAGCCATATCACTCCCCAGGAAAAATCCCCTGAGACCTGAAGATGCTTACCACAAATGTCTTCCTTCCACCCAGGAAGGACAGTGGATGAGAGCGTTCACACATCATCTTCCAGTTTCCCGGGCAGTTGGCTTGACCCCCATGAAAGCGGCACAAGAGACATCGACCTCACTAACCCTTTGAAAAGGGGAAATCAGTAAGACAGAGATCCCAGAAGAGAAACTCACTTCCCTAAGGCTAGGCTTTCAGCCAGACATTCGCGAACACATGGACAAAATCAAGACAGCCATTTGCAACCCACTGGGGAGTCTGCTGACCCATGACAGCAGGAGAGAATCATGCAATATTCAGAAGAAGGCAGAGAGGTCTCTGGATGTAGCAGAAATTTACAGGAGGACCCAGGCAAAAGGAGCCTTTGCCATTGCTTAAGCCTGACTGATGTGTTGAAGGCAGCCAACTATGCGTCCACGGGCACTGTCCAATGTGTGCGGACTCCCGGGAAATGGCACCCAAGAGTCCCCAGCACCAGGGGATGTTCAAATCAGCTGGAGGACATTTGGAAAAGAATAGCATTCCAAGAATTCTGCCAACACTTGTTAAAATTGCCACAGTCCTTCAACGCTTTCATTTCACCACTGAGCCATGGAGAGACACAATCGAATCTACCTCAGGCCCCAATAATCCCCAGAGAGGGAACACATCTCCTCCCGTATATCAAGCATCAGAGGATCCCGTGGGGCACACGGAAAAGGAGTTCTATGGAATCTCTACAAGATTCCAAAGATCTGTCAAGAAAATGATCTTTCCACATGTGGAAGGCAGCAGTTATGCCTGCATTGCCTGATTAGACTGTCAGCAGATCCTGACCTCCTGTGGTATGAACCTGAAACTAGTCATGACGCTCGCGACCCACGTACCGAATGGT
This sequence comes from Loxodonta africana, assembly GCF_030014295.1. Lineage (NCBI taxonomy): Eukaryota > Metazoa > Chordata > Mammalia > Proboscidea > Elephantidae > Loxodonta > Loxodonta africana. The sequence continues at coordinate 485,631 of NC_087354.1, forward strand.
ATTGAGCCTGGCATTAGCTTTTTGACTCAGATAGTGGTGCTGCTGCCTTTTCTTGAATGCTACAGCGAGGTGTCAGGCTACTCCAGTCTTCATCCAATACCAAGATGTCTGGGAAAGAGGCCCTGGAGATCCTAAGAGTCCAGTCGCAACTGACACAGGCTTTCAACTAGGGCAAGTCTCTCTGGTTTCTCCAGTAGAGCTGCTACACACTCCCATCCCGTAAAGAGTTGAGAGTTGAAAATATTCTCAAACTTCCGTAGACATACCCGACTGGGAACCGGACTAGCAAAAATTACTCAAGTGGAAATTCTTCTAGGTTCCTGTGCTTCCTAACTATCCACCCGTGCATATCACCGCCACTTGGTCAATCGGTCAGGTCAAGCTCAAAGCAGGGGACACGTCTCAGCTTTTCCACAAAACCCGACTGCCTCTTGGGCTCCATTTTCACTTGTCTAAGTGTCACCAGAGACAAGGGAAAACCGCCGTCATTCACTCACCTTGAGTTCTTTCGGTGGTGAATCTCCTGAAAGCAGGTCTTTCGAAATGACAGAAAAAGACGAAAAGAGCCAAGGAATCAGCATGACCAAAATCGGTCAGGGAGGAGTTTTTGATCACTTGGTGGAGGAAACAGGGATCCAAACGGGGGTCCCCTCTAAAGCAGATCATTAACGTTAGGGAAAAGGAGTTTCTCTCTGGGCCTCAGCGGGATCCTATTGAGCATGATTTTTATGTCATCATCTCTCTTCGAGACAAGTTGAGGTGTCTTCGTTGACCCGAGACATCTCAATCCCCGGGAGAAATCACCTGAGTCTTCAAGTTCCTCACCACCGATATCGTCCATCCAGCCCGCAATCACGCAGGATGAGAAGGTTCGCACATCCTCTTCCGGTTTCCCGGGGAGTAGCTTGACCCTCATGAAAGCAGGAAAACAGGCTTCGACCTTGCAATCCTTTGAGGAAGGGCAAAGAAGTAAGTCAGACATCAGACGAGAGACATTCATTGCCTAACAGCTATGCTTTTTCCACATATAGCCCAAAAGAGGGACAAAATCAAGACACACACTTCTCGCCCATTAGTGAGACTGCTGACCCTTGACAGAAAGGCAGACGCGTGCCAGATCAAGACAAGGCATAGAGGACTCCGAATGGAGAAAAGTACTCAGGAAGTCCCAGCCAAGAACAGGCTATTCATTTGATCAGCCCCGGCTAATGTCTACGAGGAAGCCGAATCTGTGTCCAAAGGCACGGATCCGTGCACGAGCACTTCCAGAAATGACATCCAAGGGTTCCCAAAACTGGGGATCTTCAAATGAGCTGTGGGACACTCGGAAGAGGGCTTTCACCAAGAATTTGGCCCCAAATTCAACTAGGCATTTCCAGAGTTTGATTTCACCCTTGTGCCATGGAGAGACACAGTCCAGGCCACCTCATTCCCAAAGAATGGGAACACAGGGAACACATCTCCTCCTGTTTATCAACCATCAGAGGATTCCTTGGCACAAAGAGAGCAGGAGTCTTATGGAACCTCTACAGGATTCCAACGAACTCTGTAGGAACACTGATCTCTGCACATGTGCAAGGCAGCACTTACGCCTGCTTTCACTGTCTAGAGCTCCAGGGAAACATGACCTCCTGTGGCATCAACCTGAAAGTGCTCCTGACCCTCGTGTCCCCTTCACACCTGGCATCGACCCTGACTTTAGATTTTCTATGCAGTTATCTGTGCAGCTACCTTTACTTGAAAGCTGGAGCCAGCTATCAGACTACTGAGTCGCTCATCCAATTTCAAGATTCACGGGAAAAGCGTCCCGCAAATCCTGCGAGTCCAGCCGCAACTGACACACGCTTTCAATTACAGCAAGTTGACCAGTCTCCTGTAGAGCTCTGGGCCATTCACATCTCCTAAATATCTTGGGAAAATACATTGTTCTAGTTGGTCGTTTCTCCCATTTCGGTAGGCCCTATCGGACTTGGACCCAGGCTATCGCAGACGACTCCAGCGCACATGTTTCAGCATTCTCTGATTCTGAAGTATCCACCCACGCACATCACCGCCACTTAGTCAACCAGGCAAGGTCAAGCAAACACCAGGGGACATGCCTCAGCCTTGTCAGCAAACCCTACTGCCTTTTGCGGTGTATCCTCACTTGCCTAAGTGTCAGATGGGGCCAGGGCAAATCACGGGAAATCCCTCACCTTTTGTCCTCGCAACGGTGAACTCCTCGGAGGCAGGTTGTGCTAAAGGACACAAAAAGAGGAAAAGAGCCAAGGAATCAGCCTGACCAAAATCGGCCACCCAGGTCTTTTGGATTACTTGGTGCAGGTGAAAGAAATCAAAATGGGAGTCCGCTCTAAAGAAGATCTGGAAGGCTGGGCCAAAGGACTTTCCCACAGGGCCTCAGCATAACCTCTCTGAGCATGATTTTTAGGTCATCATCTCTCTTCCAGACAGATTATGTCATCATTGACCCCAGCCATATCACTCCCCAGGAAAAATCCCCTGAGACCTGAAGATGCTTACCACAAATGTCTTCCTTCCACCCAGGAAGGACAGTGGATGAGAGCGTTCACACATCATCTTCCAGTTTCCCGGGCAGTTGCCTTGACCCCCATGAAAGCGGCACAAGAGACATCGACCTCACTAACCCTTTGAAAAGGGGAAATCAGTAAGACAGAGATCCCAGAAGAGAAACTCACTTCCCTAAGGCTAGGCTTTCAGCCAGAGATTCGCGAACACATGGACAAAATCAAGACAGCCATTTGCAACCCACTGGGGAGTCTGCTGACCCATGACAGAAGGAGAGAATCATGCAATATTCAGAAGAAGGCAGAGAGGTCTCTGGATGTAGCAGAAATTTACAGGAGGAACCAGGCAAAAGGAGCCTTTGCCATTGCTTAAGCCTGACTGATGTGTTGAAGGCAGCCAACTATGCGTCCACGGGCACTGTCCAATGTGTGCGGACTCCCGGGAAATGGCATCCAAGAGTCCCCAGCACCAGGGGATCTTCAAATCAGCTGGAGGACATTTGGAAAAGAATAGCATTCCAAGAATTCTGCCAACACTTGTTAAAATTGCCACAGTCCTTCAACGCTTTCATTTCACCACTGAGCCATGGAGAGACACAATCGAATCTACCTCAGGCCCCAATAATCCCCAGAGAGGGAACACATCTCCTCCCGTATATCAAGCATCAGAGGATCCCGTGGGGCACACGGAAAAGGAGTTCTATGGAATCTCTACAAGATTCCAAAGATCTGTCAAGAAAATGATCTTTCCACATGTGGAAGGCAGCAGTTATGCCTGCATTGCCTGATTAGACTGTCAGCAGATCCTGACCTCCTGTGGTATGAACCTGAAACTAGTCATGACGCTCGCGACCCACGTACCGAATGGTATTGAGCCTGGCATTAGCTTTTTGACTCAGATAGTGGTGCTGCTGCCTTTTCTTGAATGCTACAGCGAGGTGTCAGGCTACTCCAGTCTTCATCCAATACCAAGATGTCTGGGAAAGAGGCCCTGGAGATCCTAAGAGTCCAGTCGCAACTGACACAGGCTTTCAACTAGGGCAAGTCTCTCTGGTTTCTCCAGTAGAGCTGCTACACACTCCCATCCCGTAAAGAGTTGAGAGTTGAAAATATTCTCAAACTTCCGTAGACATACCCGACTGGGAACCGGACTAGCAAAAATTACTCAAGTGGAAATTCTTCTAGGTTCCTGTGCTTCCTAACTATCCACCCGTGCATATCACCGCCACTTGGTCAATCGGTCAGGTCAAGCTCAAAGCAGGGGACACGTCTCAGCTTTTCCACAAAACCCGACTGCCTCTTGGGCTCCATTTTCACTTGTCTAAGTGTCACCAGAGACAAGGGAAAACCGCCGTCATTCACTCACCTTGAGTTCTTTCGGTGGTGAATCTCCTGAAAGCAGGTCTTTCGAAATGACAGAAAAAGACGAAAAGAGCCAAGGAATCAGCATGACCAGAATCGGTTCGGGAGGAGTTTTTGATCACTTGGTGGAGGAAAAAGGGATCCAAACGGGGGTCCCCTCTAAAGCAGATCATTAACGTTAGGGAAAAGGAGTTTCTCTCTGGGCCTCAGCGGGATCCTATTGAGCATGATTTTTATGTCATCATCTCTCTTCGAGACAAGTTGAGGTGTCTTCGTTGACCCGAGACATCTCAATCCCCGGGAGAAATCACCTGAGTCTTCAAGTTCCTCACCACCGATATCGTCCATCCAGCCCGCAATCACGCAGGATGAGAAGGTTCGCACATCCTCTTCCGGTTTCCCGGGGAGTAGCTTGACCCTCATGAAAGCAGGAAAACAGGCTTCGACCTTGCAATCCTTTGAGGAAGGGCAAAGAAGTAAGTCAGACATCAGACGAGAGACATTCATTGCCTAACAGCTATGCTTTTTCCACATATAGCCCAAAAGAGGGACGAAATCAAGACACACACTTCTCGCCCATTAGTGAGACTGCTGACCCTTGACAGAAAGGCAGACGCGTGCCAGATCAAGACAAGGCATAGAGGACTCCGAATGGAGAAAAGTACTCAGGAAGTCCCAGCCAAGAACAGGCTATTCATTTGATCAGCCTCGGCTAATGTCTACGAGGAAGCCGAATCTGTGTCCACAGGCACGGATCCGTGCACGAGCACTTCCAGAAATGACATCCAAGGGTTCCCAAAACTGGGGATTTTCAAATGAGCTGTGGGACACTCGGAAGAGGGCTTTCACCAAGAATTTGGCCCCAAATTCAACTAGGCATTTCCAGAGTTTGATTTCACCCTTGTGCCATGGAGAGACACAGTCCAGGCCACCTCATTCCCAAAGAATGGGAACACAGGGAACACATCTCCTCCTGTTTATCAACCATCAGAGGATTCCTTGGCACAAAGAGAGCAGGAGTCTTATGGAACCTCTACAGGATTCCAACGAACTCTGTAGGAACACTGATCTCTGCACATGTGCAAGGCAGCACTTACGCCTGCTTTCACTGTCTAGAGCTCCAGGGAAACATGACCTCCTGTGGCATCAACCTGAAAGTGCTCCTGACCCTCGTGTCCCTTTCACACCTGGCATCGACCCTGACTTTAGATTTTCTATGCAGTTATCTGTGCAGCTACCTTTACTTGAAAGCTGGAGCCAGCTATCAGACTACTGAGTCGCTCATCCAATTTCAAGATTCACGGGAAAAGCGTCCCACAAATCCTGCGAGTCCAGCCGCAACTGACACACGCTTTCAATTACAGCAAGTTGACCAGTCTCCTGTAGAGCTCTGGGCCATTCACATCTCCTAAATATCTTGGGAAAACACATTGTTCTAGTTGGCCGTTTCTCCCATTTCGGTAGGCCCTATCGGACTTGGACCCAGGCTATCGCAGACGACTCCAGCGCACATGTTTCAGCATTCTCTGATTCCTAAGTATCCACCCACGCACATCACCGCCACTTAGTCAACCAGGCAAGGTCAAGCAAACACCAGGGGACATGCCTCAGCCTTGTCAGCAAACCCTACTGCCTTTTGCGGTGTATCCTCACTTGCCTAAGTGTCAGATGGGGCCAGGGCAAATCACGGGAAATCCCTCACCTTTTGTCCTCGCAACGGTGAACTCCTCGGAGGCAGGTTGTGCTAAAGGACACAAAAAGAGGAAAAGAGCCAAGGAATCAGCCTGACCAAAATCGGCCACCCAGGTCTTTTGGATTACTTGGTGCAGGTGAAAGAAATCAAAATGGGAGTCCGCTCTAAAGAAGATCTGGAAGGCTGGGCCAAAGGACTTTCCCACAGGGCCTCAGCATAACCTCTCTGAGCATGATTTTTAGGTCATCATCTCTCTTCCAGACAGATTATGTCATCATTGACCCCAGCCATATCACTCCCCAGGAAAAATCCCCTGAGACCTGAAGATGCTTACCACAAATGTCTTCCTTCCACCCAGGAAGGACAGTGGATGAGAGCGTTCACACATCATCTTCCAGTTTCCCGGGCAGTTGGCTTGACCCCCATGAAAGCGGCACAAGAGACATCGACCTCACTAACCCTTTGAAAAGGGGAAATCAGTAAGACAGAGATCCCAGAAGAGAAACTCACTTCCCTAAGGCTAGGCTTTCAGCCAGACATTCGCGAACACATGGACAAAATCAAGACAGCCATTTGCAACCCACTGGGGAGTCTGCTGACCCATGACAGAAGGAGAGAATCATGCAATATTCAGAAGAAGGCAGAGAGGTCTCTGGATGTAGCACAAATTTACAGGAGGAACCAGGCAAAAGGAGCCTTTGCCATTGCTTAAGCCTGACTGATGTGTTGAAGGCAGCCAACTATGCGTCCACGGGCACTGTCCAATGTGTGCGGACTCCCGGGAAATGGCACCCAAGAGTCCCCAGCACCAGGGGATCTTCAAATCAGCTGGAGGACATTTGGAAAAGAATAGCATTCCAAGAATTCTGCCAACACTTGTTAAAATTGCCACAGTCCTTCAACGCTTTCATTTCACCACTGAGCCATGGAGAGACACAATCGAATCTACCTCAGGCCCCAATAATCCCCAGAGAGGGAACACATCTCCTCCCGTATATCAAGCATCAGAGGATCCCGTGGGGCACACGGAAAAGGAGTTCTATGGAATCTCTACAAGATTCCAAAGATCTGTCAAGAAAATGATCTTTCCACATGTGGAAGGCAGCAGTTATGCCTGCATTGCCTGATTAGACTGTCAGCAGATCCTGACCTCCTGTGGTATGAACCTGAAACTAGTCATGACGCTCGCGACCCACGTACCGAATGGTATTGAGCCTGGCATTAGCTTTTTGACTCAGATAGTGGTGCTGCTGCCTTTTCTTGAATGCTACAGCGAGGTGTCAGGCTACTCCAGTCTTCATCCAATACCAAGATGTCTGGGAAAGAGGCCCTGGAGATCCTAAGAGTCCAGTCGCAACTGACACAGGCTTTCAACTAGGGCAAGTCTCTCTGGTTTCTCCAGTAGAGCTGCTACACACTCCCATCCCGTAAAGAGTTGAGAGTTGAAAATATTCTCAAACTTCCGTAGACATACCCGACTGGGAACCGGACTAGCAAAAATTACTCAAGTGGAAATTCTTCTAGGTTCCTGTGCTTCCTAACTATCCACCCGTGCATATCACCGCCACTTGGTCAATCGGTCAGGTCAAGCTCAAAGCAGGGGACACGTCTCAGCTTTTCCACAAAACCCGACTGCCTCTTGGGCTCCATTTTCACTTGTCTAAGTGTCACCAGAGACAAGGGAAAACCGCCGTCATTCACTCACCTTGAGTTCTTTCGGTGGTGAATCTCCTGAAAGCAGGTCTTTCGAAATGACAGAAAAAGACGAAAAGAGCCAAGGAATCAGCATGACCAGAATCGGTCAGGGAGGAGTTTTTGATCACTTGGTGGAGGAAACAGGGATCCAAACGGGGGTCCCCTCTAAAGCAGATCATTAACGTTAGGGAAAAGGAGTTTCTCTCTGGGCCTCAGCGGGATCCTATTGAGCATGATTTTTATGTCATCATCTCTCTTCGAGACAAGTTGAGGTGTCTTCGTTGACCCGAGACATCTCAATCCCCGGGAGAAATCACCTGAGTCTTCAAGTTCCTCACCACCGATATCGTCCATCCAGCCCGCAATCACGCAGGATGAGAAGGTTCGCACATCCTCTTCCGGTTTCCCGGGGAGTAGCTTGACCCTCATGAAAGCAGGAAAACAGGCTTCGACCTTGCAATCCTTTGAGGAAGGGCAAAGAAGTAAGTCAGACATCAGACGAGAGACATTCATTGCCTAACAGCTATGCTTTTTCCACATATAGCCCAAAAGAGGGACGAAATCAAGACACACACTTCTCGCCCATTAGTGAGACTGCTGACCCTTGACAGAAAGGCAGACGCGTGCCAGATCAAGACAAGGCATAGAGGACTCCGAATGGAGAAAAGTACTCAGGAAGTCCCAGCCAAGAACAGGCTATTCATTTGATCAGCCTCGGCTAATGTCTACGAGGCAGCCGAATCTGTGTCCACAGGCACGGATCCGTGCACGAGCACTTCCAGGAAATGACATCCAAGGGTTCCCAAAACTGGGGATTTTCAAATGAGCTGTGGGACACTCGGAAGAGGGCTTTCACCAAGAATTTGGCCCCAAATTCAACTAGGCATTTCCAGAGTTTGATTTCACCCTTGTGCCATGGAGAGACACAGTCCAGGCCACCTCATTCCCAAAGAATGGGAACACAGGGAACACATCTCCTCCTGTTTATCAACCATCAGAGGATTCCTTGGCACAAAGAGAGCAGGAGTCTTATGGAACCTCTACAGGATTCCAACGAACTCTGTAGGAACACTGATCTCTGCACATGTGCAAGGCAGCACTTACGCCTGCTTTCACTGTCTAGAGCTCCAGGGAAACATGACCTCCTGTGGCATCAACCTGAAAGTGCTCCTGACCCTCGTGTCCCTTTCACACCTGGCATCGACCCTGACTTTAGATTTTCTATGCAGTTATCTGTGCAGCTACCTTTACTTGAAAGCTGGAGCCAGCTATCAGACTACTGAGTCGCTCATCCAATTTCAAGATTCACGGGAAAAGCGCCCCGCAAATCCTGCGAGTCCAGCCGCAACTGACACACGCTTTCAATTACAGCAAGTTGACCAGTCTCCTGTAGAGCTCTGGGCCATTCACATCTCCTAAATATCTTGGGAAAACACATTGTTCTAGTTGGCCGTTTCTCCCATTTCGGTAGGCCCTATCGGACTTGGACCCAGGCTATCGCAGACGACTCCAGCGCACATGTTTCAGCATTCTCTGATTCCTAAGTATCCACCCACGCACATCACCGCCACTTAGTCAACCAGGCAAGGTCAAGCAAACCCCAGGGGACATGCCTCAGCCTTGTCAGCAAAGCCTACTGCCTTTTGCGGTATATCCTCACTTGCCTAAGTGTCAGATGGGGCCAGGGCAAATCACGGGAAATCCCTCACCTTTTGTCCTCGCAACGGTGAACTCCTCGGAGGCAGGTTTTGCTAAAGGACACAAAAAGAGGAAAAGAGCCAAGGAATCAGCCTGACCAAAATCGGCCACCCAGGTCTTTTGGATTACTTGGTGCAGGTGAAAGAAATCAAAATGGGAGTCCGCTCTAAAGAAGATCTGGAAGGCTGGGCCAAAGGACTTTCCCACAGGGCCTCAGCATAACCTCTCTGAGCATGATTTTTAGGTCATCATCTCTCTTCCAGACAGATTATGTCATCATTGACCCCAGCCATATCACTCCCCAGGAAAAATCCCCTGAGACCTGAAGATGCTTACCACAAATGTCTTCCTTCCACCCAGGAAGGACAGTGGATGAGAGCGTTCACACATCATCTTCCAGTTTCCCGGGCAGTTGGCTTGACCCCCATGAAAGCGGCACAAGAGACATCGACCTCACTAACCCTTTGAAAAGGGGAAATCAGTAAGACAGAGATCCCAGAAGAGAAACTCACTTCCCTAAGGCTAGGCTTTCAGCCAGACATTCGCGAACACATGGACAAAATCAAGACAGCCATTTGCAACCCACTGGGGAGTCTGCTGACCCATGACAGCAGGAGAGAATCATGCAATATTCAGAAGAAGGCAGAGAGGTCTCTGGATGTAGCAGAAATTTACAGGAGGACCCAGGCAAAAGGAGCCTTTGCCATTGCTTAAGCCTGACTGATGTGTTGAAGGCAGCCAACTATGCGTCCACGGGCACTGTCCAATGTGTGCGGACTCCCGGGAAATGGCACCCAAGAGTCCCCAGCACCGGGGGATCTTCAAATCAGCTGGAGGACATTTGGAAAAGAATAGCTTTCCAAGAATTCTGCCAACACTTGTTAAAATTGCCACAGTCCTTCAACGCTTTCATTTCACCACTGAGCCATGGAGAGACACAATCGAATCTACCTCAGGCCCCAATAATCCCCAGAGAGGGAACACATCTCCTCCCGTATATCAAGCATCAGAGGATCCCGTGGGGCACACGGAAAAGGAGTTCTATGGAATCTCTACAAGATTCCAAAGATCTGTCAAGAAAATGATCTTTCCACATGTGGAAGGCAGCAGTTATGCCTGCATTGCCTGATTAGACTGTCAGCAGATCCTGACCTCCTGTGGTATGAACCTGAAACTAGTCATGACGCTCGCGACCCACGTACCGAATGGTATTGAGCCTGGCATTAGCTTTTTGACTCAGATAGTGGTGCTGCTGCCTTTTCTTGAATGCTACAGCGAGGTGTCAGGCTACTCCAGTCTTCATCCAATACCAAGATGTCTGGGAAAGAGGCCCTGGAGATCCTAAGAGTCCAGTCGCAACTGACACAGGCTTTCAACTAGGGCAAGTCTCTCTGGTTTCTCCAGTAGAGCTGCTACACACTCCCATCCCGTAAAGAGTTGAGAGTTGAAAATATTCTCAAACTTCCGTAGACATACCCGACTGGGAACCGGACTAGCAAAAATTACTCAAGTGGAAATTCTTCTAGGTTCCTGTGCTTCCTAACTATCCACCCGTGCATATCACCGCCACTTGGTCAATCGGTCAGGTCAAGCTCAAAGCAGGGGACACGTCTCAGCTTTTCCACAAAACCCGACTGCCTCTTGGGCTCCATTTTCACTTGTCTAAGTGTCACCAGAGACAAGGGAAAACCGCCGTCATTCACTCACCTTGAGTTCTTTCGGTGGTGAATCTCCTGAAAGCAGGTCTTTCGAAATGACAGAAAAAGACGAAAAGAGCCAAGGAATCAGCATGACCAGAATCGGTCAGGGAGGAGTTTTTGATCACTTGGTGGAGGAAACAGGGATCCAAACGGGGGTCCCCTCTAAAGCAGATCATTAACGTTAGGGAAAAGGAGTTTCTCTCTGGGCCTCAGCGGGATCCTATTGAGCATGATTTTTATGTCATCATCTCTCTTTGAGACAAGTTGAGGTGTCTTCGTTGACCCGAGACATCTCAATCCCCGGGAGAAATCACCTGAGTCTTCAAGTTCCTCACCACCGATATCGTCCATCCAGCCCGCAATCACGCAGGATGAGAAGGTTCGCACATCCTCTTCCGGTTTCCCGGGGAGTAGCTTGACCCTCATGAAAGCAGGAAAACAGGATTCGACCTTGCAATCCTTTGAGGAAGGGCAAAGAAGTAAGTCAGACATCAGACGAGAGACATTCATTGCCTAACAGCTATGCTTTTTCCACATATAGCCCAAAAGAGGGACGAAATCAAGACACACACTTCTCGCCCATTAGTGAGACTGCTGACCCTTGACAGAAAGGCAGACGCGTGCCAGATCAAGACAAGGCATAGAGGACTCCGAATGGAGAAAAGTACTCAGGAAGTCCCAGCCAAGAACAGGCTATTCATTTGATCAGCCCCGGCTAATGTCTACGAGGAAGCCGAATCTGTGTCCACAGGCACGGATCCGTGCACGAGCACTTCCAGGAAATGACATCCAAGGGTTCCCAAAACTGGGGATCTTCAAATGAGCTGTGGGACACTCGGAAGAGGGCTTTCACCAAGAATTTGGCCCCAAATTCAACTAGGCATTTCCAGAGTTTGATTTCACCCTTGTGCCATGGAGAGACACAGTCCAGGCCACCTCATTCCCAAAGAATGGGAACACAGGGAACACATCTCCTCCTGTTTATCAACCATCAGAGGATTCCTTGGCACAAAGAGAGCAGGAGTCTTATGGAACCTCTACAGGATTCCAACGAACTCTGTAGGAACACTGATCTCTGCACATGTGCAAGGCAGCACTTACGCCTGCTTTCACTGTCTAGAGCTCCAGGGAAACATGACCTCCTGTGGCATCAACCTGAAAGTGCTCCTGACCCTCGTGTCCCCTTCACACCTGGCATCGACCCTGACTTTAGATTTTCTATGCAGTTATCTGTGCAGCTACCTTTACTTGAAAGCTGGAGCCAGCTATCAGACTACTGAGTCGCTCATCCAATTTCAAGATTCACGGGAAAAGCGTCCCGCAAATCCTGCGAGTCCAGCCGCAACTGACACACGCTTTCAATTACAGCAAGTTGACCAGTCTCCTGTAGAGCTCTGGGCCATTCACATCTCCTAAATATCTTGGGAAAATACATTGTTCTAGTTGGCCGTTTCTCCCATTTCGGTAGGCCCTATCGGACTTGGACCCAGGCTATCGCAGACGACTCCAGCGCACATGTTTCAGCATTCTCTGATTCCGAAGTATCCACCCACGCACATCACCGCCACTTAGTCAACCAGGCAAGGTCAAGCAAACACCAGGGGACATGCCTCAGCCTTGTCAGCAAACCCTACTGCCTTTTGCGGTGTATCCTCACTTGCCTAAGTGTCAGATGGGGCCAGGGCAAATCACGGGAAATCCCTCACCTTTTGTCCTCGCAACGGTGAACTCCTCGGAGGCAGGTTTTGCTAAAGGACACAAAAAGAGGAAAAGAGCCAAGGAATCAGCCTGACCAAAATCGGCCACCCAGGTCTTTTGGATTACTTGGTGCAGGTGAAAGAAATCAAAATGGGAGTCCGCTCTAAAGAAGATCTGGAAGGCTGGGCCAAAGGACTTTCCCACAGGGCCTCAGCATAACCTCTCTGAGCATGATTTTTAGGTCATCATCTCTCTTCCAGACAGATTATGTCATCATTGACCCCAGCCATATCACTCCCCAGGAAAAATCCCCTGAGACCTGAAGATGCTTACCACAAATGTCTTCCTTCCACCCAGGAAGGACAGTGGATGAGAGCGTTCACACATCATCTTCCAGTTTCCCGGGCAGTTGCCTTGACCCCCATGAAAGCGGCACAAGAGACATCGACCTCACTAACCCTTTGAAAAGGGGAAATCAGTAAGACAGAGATCCCAGAAGAGAAACTCACTTCCCTAAGGCTAGGCTTTCAGCCAGACATTCGCGAACACATGGACAAAATCAAGACAGCCATTTGCAACCCACTGGGGAGTCTGCTGACCCATGACAGAAGGAGAGAATCATGCAATATTCAGAAGAAGGCAGAGAGGTCTCTGGATGTAGCACAAATTTACAGGAGGACCCAGGCAAAAGGAGCCTTTGCCATTGCTTAAGCCTGACTGATGTGTTGAAGGCAGCCAACTATGCGTCCACGGGCACTGTCCAATGTGTGCGGACTCCCGGGAAATGGCACCCAAGAGTCCCCAGCACCGGGGGATCTTCAAATCAGCTGGAGGACATTTGGAAAAGAATAGCTTTCCAAGAATTCTGCCAACACTTGTTAAAATTGCCACAGTCCTTCAACGCTTTCATTTCACCACTGAGCCATGGAGAGACACAATCGAATCTACCTCAGGCCCCAATAATCCCCAGAGAGGGAACACATCTCCTCCCGTATATCAAGCATCAGAGGATCCCGTGGGGCACACGGAAAAGGAGTTCTATGGAATCTCTACAAGATTCCAAAGATCTGTCAAGAAAATGATCTTTCCACATGTGGAAGGCAGCAGTTATGCCTGCATTGCCTGATTAGACTGTCAGCAGATCCTGACCTCCTGTGGTATGAACCTGAAACTAGTCATGACGCTCGCGACCCACGTACCGAATGGTATTGAGCCTGGCATTAGCTTTTTGACTCAGATAGTGGTGCTGCTGCCTTTTCTTGAATGCTACAGCGAGGTGTCAGGCTACTCCAGTCTTCATCCAATACCAAGATGTCTGGGAAAGAGGCCCTGGAGATCCTAAGAGTCCAGTCGCAACTGACACAGGCTTTCAACTAGGGCAAGTCTCTCTGGTTTCTCCAGTAGAGCTGCTACACACTCCCATCCCGTAAAGAGTTGAGAGTTGAAAATATTCTCAAACTTCCGTAGACATACCCGACTGGGAACCGGACTAGCAAAAATTACTCAAGTGGAAATTCTTCTAGGTTCCTGTGCTTCCTAACTATCCACCCGTGCATATCACCGCCACTTGGTCAATCGGTCAGGTCAAGCTCAAAGCAGGGGACACGTTTCAGCTTTTCCACAAAACCCGACTGCCTCTTGGGCTCCATTTTCACTTGTCTAAGTGTCACCAGAGACAAGGGAAAACCGCCGTCATTCACTCACCTTGAGTTCTTTCGGTGGTGAATCTCCTGAAAGCAGGTCTTTCGAAATGACAGAAAAAGACGAAAAGAGCCAAGGAATCAGCATGACCAGAATCGGTCAGGGAGGAGTTTTTGATCACTTGGTGGAGGAAAAAGGGATCCAAACGGGGGTCCCCTCTAAAGCAGATCATTAACGTTAGGGAAAAGGAGTTTCTCTCTGGGCCTCAGCGGGATCCTATTGAGCATGATTTTTATGTCATCATCTCTCTTCGAGACAAGTTGAGGTGTCTTCGTTGACCCGAGACATCTCAATCCCCGGGAGAAATCACCTGAGTCTTCAAGTTCCTCACCACCGATATCGTCCATCCAGCCCGCAATCACGCAGGATGAGAAGGTTCGCACATCCTCTTCCGGTTTCCCGGGGAGTAGCTTGACCCTCATGAAAGCAGGAAAACAGGCTTCGACCTTGCAATCCTTTGAGGAAGGGCAAAGAAGTAAGTCAGACATCAGACGAGAGACATTCATTGCCTAACAGCTATGCTTTTTCCACATATAGCCCAAAAGAGGGACGAAATCAAGACACACACTTCTCACCCATTAGTGAGACTGCTGACCCTTGACAGAAAGGCAGACGCGTGCCAGATCAAGACAAGGCATAGAGGACTCCGAATGGAGAAACGTACTCAGGAAGTCCCAGCCAAGAACAGGCTATTCATTTGATCAGCCCCGGCTTATGTCTACGAGGAAGCCGAATCTGTGTCCACAGGCACGGATCCGTGCACGAGCACTTCCAGGAAATGACATCCAAGGGTTCCCAAAACTGGGGATCTTCAAATGAGCTGTGGGACACTCGGAAGAGGGCTTTCACCAAGAATTTGGCCCCAAATTCAACTAGGCATTTCCAGAGTTTGATTTCACCCTTGTGCCATGGAGAGACACAGTCCAGGCCACCTCATTC
Organism: Loxodonta africana; assembly: GCF_030014295.1. Taxonomy (NCBI): domain Eukaryota; kingdom Metazoa; phylum Chordata; class Mammalia; order Proboscidea; family Elephantidae; genus Loxodonta; species Loxodonta africana. The sequence continues at coordinate 500,642 of NC_087354.1, forward strand.
CCAAAGAATGGGAACACAGGGAACACATCTCCTCCTGTTTATCAACCATCAGAGGATTCCTTGGCACAAAGAGAGCAGGAGTCTTATGGAACCTCTACAGGATTCCAACGAACTCTGTAGGAACACTGATCTCTGCACATGTGCAAGGCAGCACTTACGCCTGCTTTCACTGTCTAGAGCTCCAGGGAAACATGACCTCCTGTGGCATCAACCTGAAAGTGCTCCTGACCCTCGTGTCCCCTTCACACCTGGCATCGACCCTGACTTTAGATTTTCTATGCAGTTATCTGTGCAGCTACCTTTACTTGAAAGCTGGAGCCAGCTATCAGACTACTGAGTCGCTCATCCAATTTCAAGATTCACGGGAAAAGCGCCCCGCAAATCCTGCGAGTCCAGCCGCAACTGACACACGCTTTCAATTACAGCAAGTTGACCAGTCTCCTGTAGAGCTCTGGGCCATTCACATCTCATAAATATCTTGGGAAAATACATTGTTCTAGTTGGCCGTTTCTCCCATTTCGGTAGGCCCTATCGGACTTGGACCCAGGCTATCGCAGACGACTCCAGCGCACATGTTTCAGCATTCTCTGATTCCGAAGTATCCACCCACGCACATCACCGCCACTTAGTCAACCAGGCAAGGTCAAGCAAACACCAGGGGACATGCCTCAGCCTTGTCAGCAAACCCTACTGCCTTTTGCGGTGTATCCTCACTTGCCTAAGTGTCAGATGGGGCCAGGGCAAATCACGGGAAATCCCTCACCTTTTGTCCTCGCAACGGTGAACTCCTCGGAGGCAGGTTTTGCTAAAGGACACAAAAAGAGGAAAAGAGCCAAGGAATCAGCCTGACCAAAATCGGCCACCCAGGTCTTTTGGATTACTTGGTGCAGGTGAAAGAAATCAAAATGGGAGTCCGCTCTAAAGAAGATCTGGAAGGCTGGGCCAAAGGACTTTCCCACAGGGCCTCAGCATAACCTCTCTGAGCATGATTTTTAGGTCATCATCTCTCTTCCAGACAGATTATGTCATCATTGACCCCAGCCATATCACTCCCCAGGAAAAATCCCCTGAGACCTGAAGATGCTTACCACAAATGTCTTCCTTCCACCCAGGAAGGACAGTGGATGAGAGCGTTCACACATCATCTTCCAGTTTCCCGGGCAGTTGGCTTGACCCCCATGAAAGCGGCACAAGAGACATCGACCTCACTAACCCTTTGAAAAGGGGAAATCAGTAAGACAGAGATCCCAGAAGAGAAACTCACTTCCCTAAGGCTAGGCTTTCAGCCAGACATTCGCGAACACATGGACAAAATCAAGACAGCCATTTGCAACCCACTGGGGAGTCTGCTGACCCATGACAGAAGGAGAGAATCATGCAATATTCAGAAGAAGGCAGAGAGGTCTCTGGATGTAGCAGAAATTTACAGGAGGACCCAGGCAAAAGGAGCCTTTGCCATTGCTTAAGCCTGACTGATGTGTTGAAGGCAGCCAACTATGCGTCCACGGGCACTGTCCAATGTGTGCGGACTCCCGGGAAATGGCACCCAAGAGTCCCCAGCACCGGGGGATCTTCAAATCAGCTGGAGGACATTTGGAAAAGAATAGCTTTCCAAGAATTCTGCCAACACTTGTTAAAATTGCCACAGTCCTTCAACGCTTTCATTTCACCACTGAGCCATGGAGAGACACAATCGAATCTACCTCAGGCCCCAATAATCCCCAGAGAGGGAACACATCTCCTCCCGTATATCAAGCATCAGAGGATCCCGTGGGGCACACGGAAAAGGAGTTCTATGGAATCTCTACAAGATTCCAAAGATCTGTCAAGAAAATGATCTTTCCACATGTGGAAGGCAGCAGTTATGCCTGCATTGCCTGATTAGACTGTCAGCAGATCCTGACCTCCTGTGGTATGAACCTGAAACTAGTCATGACGCTCGCGACCCACGTACCGAATGGTATTGAGCCTGGCATTAGCTTTTTGACTCAGATAGTGGTGCTGCTGCCTTTTCTTGAATGCTACAGCGAGGTGTCAGGCTACTCCAGTCTTCATCCAATACCAAGATGTCTGGGAAAGAGGCCCTGGAGATCCTAAGAGTCCAGTCGCAACTGACACAGGCTTTCAACTAGGGCAAGTCTCTCTGGTTTCTCCAGTAGAGCTGCTACACACTCCCATCCCGTAAAGAGTTGAGAGTTGAAAATATTCTCAAACTTCCGTAGACATACCCGACTGGGAACCGGACTAGCAAAAATTACTCAAGTGGAAATTCTTCTAGGTTCCTGTGCTTCCTAACTATCCACCCGTGCATATCACCGCCACTTGGTCAATCGGTCAGGTCAAGCTCAAAGCAGGGGACACGTCTCAGCTTTTCCACAAAACCCGACTGCCTCTTGGGCTCCATTTTCACTTGTCTAAGTGTCACCAGAGACAAGGGAAAACCGCCGTCATTCACTCACCTTGAGTTCTTTCGGTGGTGAATCTCCTGAAAGCAGGTCTTTCGAAATGACAGAAAAAGACGAAAAGAGCCAAGGAATCAGCATGACCAGAATCGGTCAGGGAGGAGTTTTTGATCACTTGGTGGAGGAAACAGGGATCCAAACGGGGGTCCCCTCTAAAGCAGATCATTAACGTTAGGGAAAAGGAGTTTCTCTCTGGGCCTCAGCGGGATCCTATTGAGCATGATTTTTATGTCATCATCTCTCTTTGAGACAAGTTGAGGTGTCTTCGTTGACCCGAGACATCTCAATCCCCGGGAGAAATCACCTGAGTCTTCAAGTTCCTCACCACCGATATCGTCCATCCAGCCCGCAATCACGCAGGATGAGAAGGTTCGCACATCCTCTTCCGGTTTCCCGGGGAGTAGCTTGACCCTCATGAAAGCAGGAAAACAGGATTCGACCTTGCAATCCTTTGAGGAAGGGCAAAGAAGTAAGTCAGACATCAGACGAGAGACATTCATTGCCTAACAGCTATGCTTTTTCCACATATAGCCCAAAAGAGGGACGAAATCAAGACACACACTTCTCGCCCATTAGTGAGACTGCTGACCCTTGACAGAAAGGCAGACGCGTGCCAGATCAAGACAAGGCATAGAGGACTCCGAATGGAGAAAAGTACTCAGGAAGTCCCAGCCAAGAACAGGCTATTCATTTGATCAGCCCCGGCTAATGTCTACGAGGAAGCCGAATCTGTGTCCACAGGCACGGATCCGTGCACGAGCACTTCCAGGAAATGACATCCAAGGGTTCCCAAAACTGGGGATCTTCAAATGAGCTGTGGGACACTCGGAAGAGGGCTTTCACCAAGAATTTGGCCCCAAATTCAACTAGGCATTTCCAGAGTTTGATTTCACCCTTGTGCCATGGAGAGACACAGTCCAGGCCACCTCATTCCCAAAGAATGGGAACACAGGGAACACATCTCCTCCTGTTTATCAACCATCAGAGGATTCCTTGGCACAAAGAGAGCAGGAGTCTTATGGAACCTCTACAGGATTCCAACGAACTCTGTAGGAACACTGATCTCTGCACATGTGCAAGGCAGCACTTACGCCTGCTTTCACTGTCTAGAGCTCCAGGGAAACATGACCTCCTGTGGCATCAACCTGAAAGTGCTCCTGACCCTCGTGTCCCCTTCACACCTGGCATCGACCCTGACTTTAGATTTTCTATGCAGTTATCTGTGCAGCTACCTTTACTTGAAAGCTGGAGCCAGCTATCAGACTACTGAGTCGCTCATCCAATTTCAAGATTCACGGGAAAAGCGTCCCGCAAATCCTGCGAGTCCAGCCGCAACTGACACACGCTTTCAATTACAGCAAGTTGACCAGTCTCCTGTAGAGCTCTGGGCCATTCACATCTCCTAAATATCTTGGGAAAATACATTGTTCTAGTTGGCCGTTTCTCCCATTTCGGTAGGCCCTATCGGACTTGGACCCAGGCTATCGCAGACGACTCCAGCGCACATGTTTCAGCATTCTCTGATTCCGAAGTATCCACCCACGCACATCACCGCCACTTAGTCAACCAGGCAAGGTCAAGCAAACACCAGGGGACATGCCTCAGCCTTGTCAGCAAACCCTACTGCCTTTTGCGGTGTATCCTCACTTGCCTAAGTGTCAGATGGGGCCAGGGCAAATCACGGGAAATCCCTCACCTTTTGTCCTCGCAACGGTGAACTCCTCGGAGGCAGGTTTTGCTAAAGGACACAAAAAGAGGAAAAGAGCCAAGGAATCAGCCTGACCAAAATCGGCCACCCAGGTCTTTTGGATTACTTGGTGCAGGTGAAAGAAATCAAAATGGGAGTCCGCTCTAAAGAAGATCTGGAAGGCTGGGCCAAAGGACTTTCCCACAGGGCCTCAGCATAACCTCTCTGAGCATGATTTTTAGGTCATCATCTCTCTTCCAGACAGATTATGTCATCATTGACCCCAGCCATATCACTCCCCAGGAAAAATCCCCTGAGACCTGAAGATGCTTACCACAAATGTCTTCCTTCCACCCAGGAAGGACAGTGGATGAGAGCGTTCACACATCATCTTCCAGTTTCCCGGGCAGTTGCCTTGACCCCCATGAAAGCGGCACAAGAGACATCGACCTCACTAACCCTTTGAAAAGGGGAAATCAGTAAGACAGAGATCCCAGAAGAGAAACTCACTTCCCTAAGGCTAGGCTTTCAGCCAGACATTCGCGAACACATGGACAAAATCAAGACAGCCATTTGCAACCCACTGGGGAGTCTGCTGACCCATGACAGAAGGAGAGAATCATGCAATATTCAGAAGAAGGCAGAGAGGTCTCTGGATGTAGCACAAATTTACAGGAGGACCCAGGCAAAAGGAGCCTTTGCCATTGCTTAAGCCTGACTGATGTGTTGAAGGCAGCCAACTATGCGTCCACGGGCACTGTCCAATGTGTGCGGACTCCCGGGAAATGGCACCCAAGAGTCCCCAGCACCGGGGGATCTTCAAATCAGCTGGAGGACATTTGGAAAAGAATAGCTTTCCAAGAATTCTGCCAACACTTGTTAAAATTGCCACAGTCCTTCAACGCTTTCATTTCACCACTGAGCCATGGAGAGACACAATCGAATCTACCTCAGGCCCCAATAATCCCCAGAGAGGGAACACATCTCCTCCCGTATATCAAGCATCAGAGGATCCCGTGGGGCACACGGAAAAGGAGTTCTATGGAATCTCTACAAGATTCCAAAGATCTGTCAAGAAAATGATCTTTCCACATGTGGAAGGCAGCAGTTATGCCTGCATTGCCTGATTAGACTGTCAGCAGATCCTGACCTCCTGTGGTATGAACCTGAAACTAGTCATGACGCTCGCGACCCACGTACCGAATGGTATTGAGCCTGGCATTAGCTTTTTGACTCAGATAGTGGTGCTGCTGCCTTTTCTTGAATGCTACAGCGAGGTGTCAGGCTACTCCAGTCTTCATCCAATACCAAGATGTCTGGGAAAGAGGCCCTGGAGATCCTAAGAGTCCAGTCGCAACTGACACAGGCTTTCAACTAGGGCAAGTCTCTCTGGTTTCTCCAGTAGAGCTGCTACACACTCCCATCCCGTAAAGAGTTGAGAGTTGAAAATATTCTCAAACTTCCGTAGACATACCCGACTGGGAACCGGACTAGCAAAAATTACTCAAGTGGAAATTCTTCTAGGTTCCTGTGCTTCCTAACTATCCACCCGTGCATATCACCGCCACTTGGTCAATCGGTCAGGTCAAGCTCAAAGCAGGGGACACGTTTCAGCTTTTCCACAAAACCCGACTGCCTCTTGGGCTCCATTTTCACTTGTCTAAGTGTCACCAGAGACAAGGGAAAACCGCCGTCATTCACTCACCTTGAGTTCTTTCGGTGGTGAATCTCCTGAAAGCAGGTCTTTCGAAATGACAGAAAAAGACGAAAAGAGCCAAGGAATCAGCATGACCAGAATCGGTCAGGGAGGAGTTTTTGATCACTTGGTGGAGGAAAAAGGGATCCAAACGGGGGTCCCCTCTAAAGCAGATCATTAACGTTAGGGAAAAGGAGTTTCTCTCTGGGCCTCAGCGGGATCCTATTGAGCATGATTTTTATGTCATCATCTCTCTTCGAGACAAGTTGAGGTGTCTTCGTTGACCCGAGACATCTCAATCCCCGGGAGAAATCACCTGAGTCTTCAAGTTCCTCACCACCGATATCGTCCATCCAGCCCGCAATCACGCAGGATGAGAAGGTTCGCACATCCTCTTCCGGTTTCCCGGGGAGTAGCTTGACCCTCATGAAAGCAGGAAAACAGGCTTCGACCTTGCAATCCTTTGAGGAAGGGCAAAGAAGTAAGTCAGACATCAGACGAGAGACATTCATTGCCTAACAGCTATGCTTTTTCCACATATAGCCCAAAAGAGGGACGAAATCAAGACACACACTTCTCACCCATTAGTGAGACTGCTGACCCTTGACAGAAAGGCAGACGCGTGCCAGATCAAGACAAGGCATAGAGGACTCCGAATGGAGAAACGTACTCAGGAAGTCCCAGCCAAGAACAGGCTATTCATTTGATCAGCCCCGGCTTATGTCTACGAGGAAGCCGAATCTGTGTCCACAGGCACGGATCCGTGCACGAGCACTTCCAGGAAATGACATCCAAGGGTTCCCAAAACTGGGGATCTTCAAATGAGCTGTGGGACACTCGGAAGAGGGCTTTCACCAAGAATTTGGCCCCAAATTCAACTAGGCATTTCCAGAGTTTGATTTCACCCTTGTGCCATGGAGAGACACAGTCCAGGCCACCTCATTCCCAAAGAATGGGAACACAGGGAACACATCTCCTCCTGTTTATCAACCATCAGAGGATTCCTTGGCACAAAGAGAGCAGGAGTCTTATGGAACCTCTACAGGATTCCAACGAACTCTGTAGGAACACTGATCTCTGCACATGTGCAAGGCAGCACTTACGCCTGCTTTCACTGTCTAGAGCTCCAGGGAAACATGACCTCCTGTGGCATCAACCTGAAAGTGCTCCTGACCCTCGTGTCCCCTTCACACCTGGCATCGACCCTGACTTTAGATTTTCTATGCAGTTATCTGTGCAGCTACCTTTACTTGAAAGCTGGAGCCAGCTATCAGACTACTGAGTCGCTCATCCAATTTCAAGATTCACGGGAAAAGCGCCCCGCAAATCCTGCGAGTCCAGCCGCAACTGACACACGCTTTCAATTACAGCAAGTTGACCAGTCTCCTGTAGAGCTCTGGGCCATTCACATCTCATAAATATCTTGGGAAAATACATTGTTCTAGTTGGCCGTTTCTCCCATTTCGGTAGGCCCTATCGGACTTGGACCCAGGCTATCGCAGACGACTCCAGCGCACATGTTTCAGCATTCTCTGATTCCGAAGTATCCACCCACGCACATCACCGCCACTTAGTCAACCAGGCAAGGTCAAGCAAACACCAGGGGACATGCCTCAGCCTTGTCAGCAAACCCTACTGCCTTTTGCGGTGTATCCTCACTTGCCTAAGTGTCAGATGGGGCCAGGGCAAATCACGGGAAATCCCTCACCTTTTGTCCTCGCAACGGTGAACTCCTCGGAGGCAGGTTTTGCTAAAGGACACAAAAAGAGGAAAAGAGCCAAGGAATCAGCCTGACCAAAATCGGCCACCCAGGTCTTTTGGATTACTTGGTGCAGGTGAAAGAAATCAAAATGGGAGTCCGCTCTAAAGAAGATCTGGAAGGCTGGGCCAAAGGACTTTCCCACAGGGCCTCAGCATAACCTCTCTGAGCATGATTTTTAGGTCATCATCTCTCTTCCAGACAGATTATGTCATCATTGACCCCAGCCATATCACTCCCCAGGAAAAATCCCCTGAGACCTGAAGATGCTTACCACAAATGTCTTCCTTCCACCCAGGAAGGACAGTGGATGAGAGCGTTCACACATCATCTTCCAGTTTCCCGGGCAGTTGGCTTGACCCCCATGAAAGCGGCACAAGAGACATCGACCTCACTAACCCTTTGAAAAGGGGAAATCAGTAAGACAGAGATCCCAGAAGAGAAACTCACTTCCCTAAGGCTAGGCTTTCAGCCAGACATTCGCGAACACATGGACAAAATCAAGACAGCCATTTGCAACCCACTGGGGAGTCTGCTGACCCATGACAGAAGGAGAGAATCATGCAATATTCAGAAGAAGGCAGAGAGGTCTCTGGATGTAGCAGAAATTTACAGGAGGACCCAGGCAAAAGGAGCCTTTGCCATTGCTTAAGCCTGACTGATGTGTTGAAGGCAGCCAACTATGCGTCCACGGGCACTGTCCAATGTGTGCGGACTCCCGGGAAATGGCACCCAAGAGTCCCCAGCACCGGGGGATCTTCAAATCAGCTGGAGGACATTTGGAAAAGAATAGCTTTCCAAGAATTCTGCCAACACTTGTTAAAATTGCCACAGTCCTTCAACGCTTTCATTTCACCACTGAGCCATGGAGAGACACAATCGAATCTACCTCAGGCCCCAATAATCCCCAGAGAGGGAACACATCTCCTCCCGTATATCAAGCATCAGAGGATCCCGTGGGGCACACGGAAAAGGAGTTCTATGGAATCTCTACAAGATTCCAAAGATCTGTCAAGAAAATGATCTTTCCACATGTGGAAGGCAGCAGTTATGCCTGCATTGCCTGATTAGACTGTCAGCAGATCCTGACCTCCTGTGGTATGAACCTGAAACTAGTCATGACGCTCGCGACCCACGTACCGAATGGTATTGAGCCTGGCATTAGCTTTTTGACTCAGATAGTGGTGCTGCTGCCTTTTCTTGAATGCTACAGCGAGGTGTCAGGCTACTCCAGTCTTCATCCAATACCAAGATGTCTGGGAAAGAGGCCCTGGAGATCCTAAGAGTCCAGTCGCAACTGACACAGGCTTTCAACTAGGGCAAGTCTCTCTGGTTTCTCCAGTAGAGCTGCTACACACTCCCATCCCGTAAAGAGTTGAGAGTTGAAAATATTCTCAAACTTCCGTAGACATACCCGACTGGGAACCGGACTAGCAAAAATTACTCAAGTGGAAATTCTTCTAGGTTCCTGTGCTTCCTAACTATCCACCCGTGCATATCACCGCCACTTGGTCAATCGGTCAGGTCAAGCTCAAAGCAGGGGACACGTCTCAGCTTTTCCACAAAACCCGACTGCCTCTTGGGCTCCATTTTCACTTGTCTAAGTGTCACCAGAGACAAGGGAAAACCGCCGTCATTCACTCACCTTGAGTTCTTTCGGTGGTGAATCTCCTGAAAGCAGGTCTTTCGAAATGACAGAAAAAGACGAAAAGAGCCAAGGAATCAGCATGACCAGAATCGGTCAGGGAGGAGTTTTTGATCACTTGGTGGAGGAAAAAGGGATCCAAACGGGGGTCCCCTCTAAAGCAGATCATTAACGTTAGGGAAAAGGAGTTTCTCTCTGGGCCTCAGCGGGATCCTATTGAGCATGATTTTTATGTCATCATCTCTCTTCGAGACAAGTTGAGGTGTCTTCGTTGACCCGAGACATCTCAATCCCCGGGAGAAATCACCTGAGTCTTCAAGTTCCTCACCACCGATATCGTCCATCCAGCCCGCAATCACGCAGGATGAGAAGGTTCGCACATCCTCTTCCGGTTTCCCGGGGAGTAGCTTGACCCTCATGAAAGCAGGAAAACAGGCTTCGACCTTGCAATCCTTTGAGGAAGGGCAAAGAAGTAAGTCAGACATCAGACGAGAGACATTCATTGCCTAACAGCTATGCTTTTTCCACATATAGCCCAAAAGAGGGACGAAATCAAGACACACACTTCTCGCCCATTAGTGAGACTGCTGACCCTTGACAGAAAGGCAGACGCGTGCCAGATCAAGACAAGGCATAGAGGACTCCGAATGGAGAAAAGTACTCAGGCAGTCCCAGCCAAGAACAGGCTATTCATTTGATCAGCCCCGGCTAATGTCTACGAGGAAGCCGAATCTGTGTCCACAGGCACGGATCCGTGCACGAGCACTTCCAGGAAATGACATCCAAGGGTTCCCAAAACTGGGGATCTTCAAATGAGCTGTGGGACACTCGGAAGAGGGCTTTCACCAAGAATTTGGCCCCAAATTCAACTAGGCATTTCCAGAGTTTGATTTCACCCTTGTGCCATGGAGAGACACAGTCCAGGCCACCTCATTCCCAAAGAATGGGAACACAGGGAACACATCTCCTCCTGTTTATCAACCATCAGAGGATTCCTTGGCACAAAGAGAGCAGGAGTCTTATGGAACCTCTACAGGATTCCAACGAACTCTGTAGGAACACTGATCTCTGCACATGTGCAAGGCAGCACTTACGCCTGCTTTCACTGTCTAGAGCTCCAGGGAAACATGACCTCCTGTGGCATCAACCTGAAAGTGCTCCTGACCCTCGTGTCCCCTTCACACCTGGCATCGACCCTGACTTTAGATTTTCTATGCAGTTATCTGTGCAGCTACCTTTACTTGAAAGCTGGAGCCAGCTATCAGACTACTGAGTCGCTCATCCAATTTCAAGATTCACGGGAAAAGCGCCCCGCAAATCCTGCGAGTCCAGCCGCAACTGACACACGCTTTCAATTACAGCAAGTTGACCAGTCTCCTGTAGAGCTCTGGGCCATTCACATCTCCTAAATATCTTGGGAAAATACATTGTTCTAGTTGGCCGTTTCTCCCATTTCGGTAGGCCCTATCGGACTTGGACCCAGGCTATCGCAGACGACTCCAGCGCACATGTTTCAGCATTCTCTGATTCCGAAGTATCCACCCACGCACATCACCGCCACTTAGTCAACCAGGCAAGGTCAAGCAAACACCAGGGGACATGCCTCAGCCTTGTCAGCAAACCCTACTGCCTTTTGCGGTGTATCCTCACTTGCCTAAGTGTCAGATGGGGCCAGGGCAAATCACGGGAAATCCCTCACCTTTTGTCCTCGCAACGGTGAACTCCTCGGAGGCAGGTTTTGCTAAAGGACACAAAAAGAGGAAAAGAGCCAAGGAATCAGCCTGACCAAAATCGGCCACCCAGGTCTTTTGGATTACTTGGTGCAGGTGAAAGAAATCAAAATGGGAGTCCGCTCTAAAGAAGATCTGGAAGGCTGGGCCAAAGGACTTTCCCACAGGGCCTCAGCATAACCTCTCTGAGCATGATTTTTAGGTCATCATCTCTCTTCCAGACAGATTATGTCATCATTGACCCCAGCCATATCACTCCCCAGGAAAAATCCCCTGAGACCTGAAGATGCTTACCACAAATGTCTTCCTTCCACCCAGGAAGGACAGTGGATGAGAGCGTTCACACATCATCTTCCAGTTTCCCGGGCAGTTGCCTTGACCCCCATGAAAGCGGCACAAGAGACATCGACCTCACTAACCCTTTGAAAAGGGGAAATCAGTAAGACAGAGATCCCAGAAGAGAAACTCACTTCCCTAAGGCTAGGCTTTCAGCCAGACATTCGCGAACACATGGACAAAATCAAGACAGCCATTTGCAACCCACTGGGGAGTCTGCTGACCCATGACAGAAGGAGAGAATCATGCAATATTCAGAAGAAGGCAGAGAGGTCTCTGGATGTAGCAGAAATTTACAGGAGGACCCAGGCAAAAGGAGCCTTTGCCATTGCTTAAGCCTGACTGATGTGTTGAAGGCAGCCAACTATGCGTCCACGGGCACTGTCCAATGTGTGCGGACTCCCGGGAAATGGCACCCAAGAGTCCCCAGCACCGGGGGATCTTCAAATCAGCTGGAGGACATTTGGAAAAGAATAGCTTTCCAAGAATTCTGCCAACACTTGTTAAAATTGCCACAGTCCTTCAACGCTTTCATTTCACCACTGAGCCATGGAGAGACACAATCGAATCTACCTCAGGCCCCAATAATCCCCAGAGAGGGAACACATCTCCTCCCGTATATCAAGCATCAGAGGATCCCGTGGGGCACACGGAAAAGGAGTTCTATGGAATCTCTACAAGATTCCAAAGATCTGTCAAGAAAATGATCTTTCCACATGTGGAAGGCAGCAGTTATGCCTGCATTGCCTGATTAGACTGTCAGCAGATCCTGACCTCCTGTGGTATGAACCTGAAACTAGTCATGACGCTCGCGACCCACGTACCGAATGGTATTGAGCCTGGCATTAGCTTTTTGACTCAGATAGTGGTGCTGCTGCCTTTTCTTGAATGCTACAGCGAGGTGTCAGGCTACTCCAGTCTTCATCCAATACCAAGATGTCTGGGAAAGAGGCCCTGGAGATCCTAAGAGTCCAGTCGCAACTGACACAGGCTTTCAACTAGGGCAAGTCTCTCTGGTTTCTCCAGTAGAGCTGCTACACACTCCCATCCCGTAAAGAGTTGAGAGTTGAAAATATTCTCAAACTTCCGTAGACATACCCGACTGGGAACCGGACTAGCAAAAATTACTCAAGTGGAAATTCTTCTAGGTTCCTGTGCTTCCTAACTATCCACCCGTGCATATCACCGCCACTTGGTCAATCGGTCAGGTCAAGCTCAAAGCAGGGGACACGTCTCAGCTTTTCCACAAAACCCGACTGCCTCTTGGGCTCCATTTTCACTTGTCTAAGTGTCACCAGAGACAAGGGAAAACCGCCGTCATTCACTCACCTTGAGTTCTTTCGGTGGTGAATCTCCTGAAAGCAGGTCTTTCGAAATGACAGAAAAAGACGAAAAGAGCCAAGGAATCAGCATGACCAAAATCGGTCAGGGAGGAGTTTTTGATCACTTGGTGGAGGAAACAGGGATCCAAACGGGGGTCCCCTCTAAAGCAGATCATTAACGTTAGGGAAAAGGAGTTTCTCTCTGGGCCTCAGCGGGATCCTATTGAGCATGATTTTTATGTCATCATCTCTCTTCGAGACAAGTTGAGGTGTCTTCGTTGACCCGAGACATCTCAATCCCCGGGAGAAATCACCTGAGTCTTCAAGTTCCTCACCACCGATATCGTCCATCCAGCCCGCAATCACGCAGGATGAGAAGGTTCGCACATCCTCTTCCGGTTTCCCGGGGAGTAGCTTGACCCTCATGAAAGCAGGAAAACAGGCTTCGACCTTGCAATCCTTTGAGGAAGGGCAAAGAAGTAAGTCAGACATCAGACGAGAGACATTCATTGCCTAACAGCTATGCTTTTTCCACATATAGCCCAAAAGAGGGACGAAATCAAGACACACACTTCTCGCCCATTAGTGAGACTGCTGACCCTTGACAGAAAGGCAGACGCGTGCCAGATCAAGACAAGGCATAGAGGACTCCGAATGGAGAAACGTACTCAGGAAGTCCCAGCCAAGAACAGGCTATTCATTTGATCAGCCCCGGCTAATGTCTACGAGGAAGCCGAATCTGTGTCCACAGGCACGGATCCGTGCACGAGCACTTCCAGGAAATGACATCCAAGGGTTCCCAAAACTGGGGATCTTCAAATGAGCTGTGGGACACTCGGAAGAGGGCTTTCACCAAGAATTTGGCCCCAAATTCAACTAGGCATTTCCAGAGTTTGATTTCACCCTTGTGCCATGGAGAGACACAGTCCAGGCCACCTCATTCCCAAAGAATGGGAACACAGGGAACACATCTCCTCCTGTTTATCAACCATCAGAGGATTCCTTGGCACAAAGAGAGCAGGAGTCTTATGGAACCTCTACAGGATTCCAACGAACTCTGTAGGAACACTGATCTCTGCACATGTGCAAGGCAGCACTTACGCCTGCTTTCACTGTCTAGAGCTCCAGGGAAACATGACCTCCTGTGGCATCAACCTGAAAGTGCTCCTGACCCTCGTGTCCCCTTCACACCTGGCATCGACCCTGACTTTAGATTTTCTATGCAGTTATCTGTGCAGCTACCTTTACTTGAAAGCTGGAGCCAGCTATCAGACTACTGAGTCGCTCATCCAATTTCAAGATTCACGGGAAAAGCGCCCCGCAAATCCTGCGAGTCCAGCCGCAACTGACACACGCTTTCAATTACAGCAAGTTGACCAGTCTCCTGTAGAGCTCTGGGCCATTCACATCTCCTAAATATCTTGGGAAAATACATTGTTCTAGTTGGCCGTTTCTCCCATTTCGGTAGGCCCTATCGGACTTGGACCCAGGCTATCGCAGACGACTCCAGCGCACATGTTTCAGCATTCTCTGATTCCGAAGTATCCACCCACGCACATCACCGCCACTTAGTCAACCAGGCAAGGTCAAGCAAACACCAGGGGACATGCCTCAGCCTTGTCAGCAAACCCTACTGCCTTTTGCGGTGTATCCTCACTTGCCTAAGTGTCAGATGGGGCCAGGGCAAATCACGGGAAATCCCTCACCTTTTGTCCTCGCAACGGTGAACTCCTCGGAGGCAGGTTTTGCTAAAGGACACAAAAAGAGGAAAAGAGCCAAGGAATCAGCCTGACCAAAATCGGCCACCCAGGTCTTTTGGATTACTTGGTGCAGGTGAAAGAAATCAAAATGGGAGTCCGCTCTAAAGAAGATCTGGAAGGCTGGGCCAAAGGACTTTCCCACAGGGCCTCAGCATAACCTCTCTGAGCATGATTTTTAGGTCATCATCTCTCTTCCAGACAGATTATGTCATCATTGACCCCAGCCATATCACTCCCCAGGAAAAATCCCCTGAGACCTGAAGATGCTTACCACAAATGTCTTCCTTCCACCCAGGAAGGACAGTGGATGAGAGCGTTCACACATCATCTTCCAGTTTCCCGGGCAGTTGCCTTGACCCCCATGAAAGCGGCACAAGAGACATCGACCTCACTAACCCTTTGAAAAGGGGAAATCAGTAAGACAGAGATCCCAGAAGAGAAACTCACTTCCCTAAGGCTAGGCTTTCAGCCAGACATTCGCGAACACATGGACAAAATCAAGACAGCCATTTGCAACCCACTGGGGAGTCTGCTGACCCATGACAGAAGGAGAGAATCATGCAATATTCAGAAGAAGGCAGAGAGGTCTCTGGATGTAGCAGAAATTTACAGGAGGACCCAGGCAAAAGGAGCCTTTGCCATTGCTTAAGCCTGACTGATGTGTTGAAGGCAGCCAACTATGCGTCCACGGGCACTGTCCAATGTGTGCGGACTCCCGGGAAATGGCACCCAAGAGTCCCCAGCACCGGGGGATCTTCAAATCAGCTGGAGGACATTTGGAAAAGAATAGCTTTCCAAGAATTCTGCCAACACTTGTTAAAATTGCCACAGTCCTTCAACGCTTTCATTTCACCACTGAGCCATGGAGAGACACAATCGAATCTACCTCAGGCCCCAATAATCCCCAGAGAGGGAACACATCTCCTCCCGTATATCAAGCATCAGAGGATCCCGTGGGGCACACGGAAAAGGAGTTCTATGGAATCTCTACAAGATTCCAAAGATCTGTCAAGAAAATGATCTTTCCACATGTGGAAGGCAGCAGTTATGCCTGCATTGCCTGATTAGACTGTCAGCAGATCCTGACCTCCTGTGGTATGAACCTGAAACTAGTCATGACGCTCGCGACCCACGTACCGAATGGTATTGAGCCTGGCATTAGCTTTTTGACTCAGATAGTGGTGCTGCTGCCTTTTCTTGAATGCTACAGCGAGGTGTCAGGCTACTCCAGTCTTCATCCAATACCAAGATGTCTGGGAAAGAGGCCCTGGAGATCCTAAGAGTCCAGTCGCAACTGACACAGGCTTTCAACTAGGGCAAGTCTCTCTGGTTTCTCCAGTAGAGCTGCTACACACTCCCATCCCGTAAAGAGTTGAGAGTTGAAAATATTCTCAAACTTCCGTAGACATACCCGACTGGGAACCGGACTAGCAAAAATTACTCAAGTGGAAATTCTTCTAGGTTCCTGTGCTTCCTAACTATCCACCCGTGCATATCACCGCCACTTGGTCAATCGGTCAGGTCAAGCTCAAAGCAGGGGACACGTCTCAGCTTTTCCACAAAACCCGACTGCCTCTTGGGCTCCATTTTCACTTGTCTAAGTGTCACCAGAGACAAGGGAAAACCGCCGTCATTCACTCACCTTGAGTTCTTTCGGTGGTGAATCTCCTGAAAGCAGGTCTTTCGAAATGACAGAAAAAGACGAAAAGAGCCAAGGAATCAGCATGACCAGAATCGGTCAGGGAGGAGTTTTTGATCACTTGGTGGAGGAAAAAGGGATCCAAACGGGGGTCCCCTCTAAAGCAGATCATTAACGTTAGGGAAAAGGAGTTTCTCTCTGGGCCTCAGCGGGATCCTATTGAGCATGATTTTTATGTCATCATCTCTCTTCGAGACAAGTTGAGGTGTCTTCGTTGACCCGAGACATCTCAATCCCCGGGAGAAATCACCTGAGTCTTCAAGTTCCTCACCACCGATATCGTCCATCCAGCCCGCAATCACGCAGGATGAGAAGGTTCGCACATCCTCTTCCGGTTTCCCGGGGAGTAGCTTGACCCTCATGAAAGCAGGAAAACAGGCTTCGACCTTGCAATCCTTTGAGGAAGGGCAAAGAAGTAAGTCAGACATCAGACGAGAGACATTCATTGCCTAACAGCTATGCTTTTTCCACATATAGCCCAAAAGAGGGACGAAATCAAGACACACACTTCTCGCCCATTAGTGAGACTGCTGACCCTTGACAGAAAGGCAGACGCGTGCCAGATCAAGACAAGGCATAGAGGACTCCGAATGGAGAAACGTACTCAGGAAGTCCCAGCCAAGAACAGGCTATTCATTTGATCAGCCCCGGCTAATGTCTACGAGGAAGCCGAATCTGTGTCCACAGGCACGGATCCGTGCACGAGCACTTCCAGGAAATGACATCCAAGGGTTCCCAAAACTGGGGATCTTCAAATGAGCTGTGGGACACTCGGAAGAGGGCTTTCACCAAGAATTTGGCCCCAAATTCAACTAGGCATTTCCAGAGTTTGATTTCACCCTTGTGCCATGGAGAGACACAGTCCAGGCCACCTCATTCCCAAAGAATGGGAACACAGGGAACACATCTCCTCCTGTTTATCAACCATCAGAGGATTCCTTGGCACAAAGAGAGCAGGAGTCTTATGGAACCTCTACAGGATTCCAACGAACTCTGTAGGAACACTGATCTCTGCACATGTGCAAGGCAGCACTTACGCCTGCTTTCACTGTCTAGAGCTCCAGGGAAACATGACCTCCTGTGGCATCAACCTGAAAGTGCTCCTGACCCTCGTGTCCCCTTCACACCTGGCATCGACCCTGACTTTAGATTTTCTATGCAGTTATCTGTGCAGCTACCTTTACTTGAAAGCTGGAGCCAGCTATCAGACTACTGAGTCGCTCATCCAATTTCAAGATTCACGGGAAAAGCGCCCCGCAAATCCTGCGAGTCCAGCCGCAACTGACACACGCTTTCAATTACAGCAAGTTGACCAGTCTCCTGTAGAGCTCTGGGCCATTCACATCTCCTAAATATCTTGGGAAAATACATTGTTCTAGTTGGCCGTTTCTCCCATTTCGGTAGGCCCTATCGGACTTGGACCCAGGCTATCGCAGACGACTCCAGCGCACATGTTTCAGCATTCTCTGATTCCGAAGTATCCACCCACGCACATCACCGCCACTTAGTCAACCAGGCAAGGTCAAGCAAACACCAGGGGACATGCCTCAGCCTTGTCAGCAAACCCTACTGCCTTTTGCGGTGTATCCTCACTTGCCTAAGTGTCAGATGGGGCCAGGGCAAATCACGGGAAATCCCTCACCTTTTGTCCTCGCAACGGTGAACTCCTCGGAGGCAGGTTTTGCTAAAGGACACAAAAAGAGGAAAAGAGCCAAGGAATCAGCCTGACCAAAATCGGCCACCCAGGTCTTTTGGATTACTTGGTGCAGGTGAAAGAAATCAAAATGGGAGTCCGCTCTAAAGAAGATCTGGAAGGCTGGGCCAAAGGACTTTCCCACAGGGCCTCAGCATAACCTCTCTGAGCATGATTTTTAGGTCATCATCTCTCTTCCAGACAGATTATGTCATCATTGACCCCAGCCATATCACTCCCCAGGAAAAATCCCCTGAGACCTGAAGATGCTTACCACAAATGTCTTCCTTCCACCCAGGAAGGACAGTGGATGAGAGCGTTCACACATCATCTTCCAGTTTCCCGAGCAGTTGGCTTGACCCCCATGAAAGCGGCACAAGAGACATCGACCTCACTAACCCTTTGAAAAGGGGAAATCAGTAAGACAGAGATCCCAGAAGAGAAACTCACTTCCCTAAGGCTAGGCTTTCAGCCAGACATTCGCGAACACATGGACAAAATCAAGACAGCCATTTGCAACCCACTGGGGAGTCTGCTGACCCATGACAGAAGGAGAGAATCATGCAATATTCAGAAGAAGGCAGAGAGGTCTCTGGATGTAGCAGAAATTTACAGGAGGACCCAGGCAAAAGGAGCCTTTGCCATTGCTTAAGCCTGACTGATGTGTTGAAGGCAGCCAACTATGCGTCCACGGGCACTGTCCAATGTGTGCGGACTCCCGGGAAATGGCACCCAAGAGTCCCCAGCACCGGGGGATCTTCAAATCAGCTGGAGGACATTTGGAAAAGAATAGCTTTCCAAGAATTCTGCCAACACTTGTTAAAATTGCCACAGTCCTTCAACGCTTTCATTTCACCACTGAGCCATGGAGAGACACAATCGAATCTACCTCAGGCCCCAATAATCCCCAGAGAGGGAACACATCTCCTCCCGTATATCAAGCATCAGAGGATCCCGTGGGGCACACGGAAAAGGAGTTCTATGGAATCTCTACAAGATTCCAAAGATCTGTCAAGAAAATGATCTTTCCACATGTGGAAGGCAGCAGTTATGCCTGCATTGCCTGATTAGACTGTCAGCAGATCCTGACCTCCTGTGGTATGAACCTGAAACTAGTCATGACGCTCGCGACCCACGTACCGAATGGTATTGAGCCTGGCATTAGCTTTTTGACTCAGATAGTGGTGCTGCTGCCTTTTCTTGAATGCTACAGCGAGGTGTCAGGCTACTCCAGTCTTCATCCAATACCAAGATGTCTGGGAAAGAGGCCCTGGAGATCCTAAGAGTCCAGTCGCAACTGACACAGGCTTTCAACTAGGGCAAGTCTCTCTGGTTTCTCCAGTAGAGCTGCTACACACTCCCATCCCGTAAAGAGTTGAGAGTTGAAAATATTCTCAAACTTCCGTAGACATACCCGACTGGGAACCGGACTAGCAAAAATTACTCAAGTGGAAATTCTTCTAGGTTCCTGTGCTTCCTAACTATCCACCCGTGCATATCACCGCCACTTGGTCAATCGGTCAGGTCAAGCTCAAAGCAGGGGACACGTCTCAGCTTTTCCACAAAACCCGACTGCCTCTTGGGCTCCATTTTCACTTGTCTAAGTGTCACCAGAGACAAGGGAAAACCGCCGTCATTCACTCACCTTGAGTTCTTTCGGTGGTGAATCTCCTGAAAGCAGGTCTTTCGAAATGACAGAAAAAGACGAAAAGAGCCAAGGAATCAGCATGACCAGAATCGGTCAGGGAGGAGTTTTTGATCACTTGGTGGAGGAAAAAGGGATCCAAACGGGGGTCCCCTCTAAAGCAGATCATTAACGTTAGGGAAAAGGAGTTTCTCTCTGGGCCTCAGCGGGATCCTATTGAGCATGATTTTTATGTCATCATCTCTCTTCGAGACAAGTTGAGGTGTCTTCGTTGACCCGAGACATCTCAATCCCCGGGAGAAATCACCTGAGTCTTCAAGTTCCTCACCACCGATATCGTCCATCCAGCCCGCAATCACGCAGGATGAGAAGGTTCGCACATCCTCTTCCGGTTTCCCGGGGAGTAGCTTGACCCTCATGAAAGCAGGAAAACAGGCTTCGACCTTGCAATCCTTTGAGGAAGGGCAAAGAAGTAAGTCAGACATCAGACGAGAGACATTCATTGCCTAACAGCTATGCTTTTTCCACATATAGCCCAAAAGAGGGACGAAATCAAGACACACACTTCTCGCCCATTAGTGAGACTGCTGACCCTTGACAGAAAGGCAGACGCGTGCCAGATCAAGACAAGGCATAGAGGACTCCGAATGGAGAAACGTACTCAGGAAGTCCCAGCCAAGAACAGGCTATTCATTTGATCAGCCCCGGCTAATGTCTACGAGGAAGCCGAATCTGTGTCCACAGGCACGGATCCGTGCACGAGCACTTCCAGGAAATGACATCCAAGGGTTCCCAAAACTGGGGATCTTCAAATGAGCTGTGGGACACTCGGAAGAGGGCTTTCACCAAGAATTTGGCCCCAAATTCAACTAGGCATTTCCAGAGTTTGATTTCACCCTTGTGCCATGGAGAGACACAGTCCAGGCCACCTCATTCCCAAAGAATGGGAACACAGGGAACACATCTCCTCCTGTTTATCAACCATCAGAGGATTCCTTGGCACAAAGAGAGCAGGAGTCTTATGGAACCTCTACAGGATTCCAACGAACTCTGTAGGAACACTGATCTCTGCACATGTGCAAGGCAGCACTTACGCCTGCTTTCACTGTCTAGAGCTCCAGGGAAACATGACCTCCTGTGGCATCAACCTGAAAGTGCTCCTGACCCTCGTGTCCCCTTCACACCTGGCATCGACCCTGACTTTAGATTTTCTATGCAGTTATCTGTGCAGCTACCTTTACTTGAAAGCTGGAGCCAGCTATCAGACTACTGAGTCGCTCATCCAATTTCAAGATTCACGGGAAAAGCGCCCCGCAAATCCTGCGAGTCCAGCCGCAACTGACACACGCTTTCAATTACAGCAAGTTGACCAGTCTCCTGTAGAGCTCTGGGCCATTCACATCTCCTAAATATCTTGGGAAAATACATTGTTCTAGTTGGCCGTTTCTCCCATTTCGGTAGGCCCTATCGGACTTGGACCCAGGCTATCGCAGACGACTCCAGCGCACATGTTTCAGCATTCTCTGATTCCGAAGTATCCACCCACGCACATCACCGCCACTTAGTCAACCAGGCAAGGTCAAGCAAACACCAGGGGACATGCCTCAGCCTTGTCAGCAAACCCTACTGCCTTTTGCGGTGTATCCTCACTTGCCTAAGTGTCAGATGGGGCCAGGGCAAATCACGGGAAATCCCTCACCTTTTGTCCTCGCAACGGTGAACTCCTCGGAGGCAGGTTTTGCTAAAGGACACAAAAAGAGGAAAAGAGCCAAGGAATCAGCCTGACCAAAATCGGCCACCCAGGTCTTTTGGATTACTTGGTGCAGGTGAAAGAAATCAAAATGGGAGTCCGCTCTAAAGAAGATCTGGAAGGCTGGGCCAAAGGACTTTCCCACAGGGCCTCAGCATAACCTCTCTGAGCATGATTTTTAGGTCATCATCTCTCTTCCAGACAGATTATGTCATCATTGACCCCAGCCATATCACTCCCCAGGAAAAATCCCCTGAGACCTGAAGATGCTTACCACAAATGTCTTCCTTCCACCCAGGAAGGACAGTGGATGAGAGCGTTCACACATCATCTTCCAGTTTCCCGGGCAGTTGGCTTGACCCCCATGAAAGCGGCACAAGAGACATCGACCTCACTAACCCTTTGAAAAGGGGAAATCAGTAAGACAGAGATCCCAGAAGAGAAACTCACTTCCCTAAGGCTAGGCTTTCAGCCAGACATTCGCGAACACATGGACAAAATCAAGACAGCCATTTGCAACCCACTGGGGAGTCTGCTGACCCATGACAGAAGGAGAGAATCATGCAATATTCAGAAGAAGGCAGAGAGGTCTCTGGATGTAGCAGAAATTTACAGGAGGACCCAGGCAAAAGGAGCCTTTGCCATTGCTTAAGCCTGACTGATGTGTTGAAGGCAGCCAACTATGCGTCCACGGGCACTGTCCAATGTGTGCGGACTCCCGGGAAATGGCACCCAAGAGTCCCCAGCACCGGGGGATCTTCAAATCAGCTGGAGGACATTTGGAAAAGAATAGCTTTCCAAGAATTCTGCCAACACTTGTTAAAATTGCCACAGTCCTTCAACGCTTTCATTTCACCACTGAGCCATGGAGAGACACAATCGAATCTACCTCAGGCCCCAATAATCCCCAGAGAGGGAACACATCTCCTCCCGTATATCAAGCATCAGAGGATCCCGTGGGGCACACGGAAAAGGAGTTCTATGGAATCTCTACAAGATTCCAAAGATCTGTCAAGAAAATGATCTTTCCACATGTGGAAGGCAGCAGTTATGCCTGCATTGCCTGATTAGACTGTCAGCAGATCCTGACCTCCTGTGGTATGAACCTGAAACTAGTCATGACGCTCGCGACCCACGTACCGAATGGTATTGAGCCTGGCATTAGCTTTTTGACTCAGATAGTGGTGCTGCTGCCTTTTCTTGAATGCTACAGCGAGGTGTCAGGCTACTCCAGTCTTCATCCAATACCAAGATGTCTGGGAAAGAGGCCCTGGAGATCCTAAGAGTCCAGTCGCAACTGACACAGGCTTTCAACTAGGGCAAGTCTCTCTGGTTTCTCCAGTAGAGCTGCTACACACTCCCATCCCGTAAAGAGTTGAGAGTTGAAAATATTCTCAAACTTCCGTAGACATACCCGACTGGGAACCGGACTAGCAAAAATTACTCAAGTGGAAATTCTTCTAGGTTCCTGTGCTTCCTAACTATCCACCCGTGCATATCACCGCCACTTGGTCAATCGGTCAGGTCAAGCTCAAAGCAGGGGACACGTCTCAGCTTTTCCACAAAACCCGACTGCCTCTTGGGCTCCATTTTCACTTGTCTAAGTGTCACCAGAGACAAGGGAAAACCGCCGTCATTCACTCACCTTGAGTTCTTTCGGTGGTGAATCTCCTGAAAGCAGGTCTTTCGAAATGACAGAAAAAGACGAAAAGAGCCAAGGAATCAGCATGACCAGAATCGGTCAGGGAGGAGTTTTTGATCACTTGGTGGAGGAAAAAGGGATCCAAACGGGGGTCCCCTCTAAAGCAGATCATTAACGTTAGGGAAAAGGAGTTTCTCTCTGGGCCTCAGCGGGATCCTATTGAGCATGATTTTTATGTCATCATCTCTCTTCGAGACAAGTTGAGGTGTCTTCGTTGACCCGAGACATCTCAATCCCCGGGAGAAATCACCTGAGTCTTCAAGTTCCTCACCACCGATATCGTCCATCCAGCCCGCAATCACGCAGGATGAGAAGGTTCGCACATCCTCTTCCGGTTTCCCGGGGAGTAGCTTGACCCTCATGAAAGCAGGAAAACAGGCTTCGACCTTGCAATCCTTTGAGGAAGGGCAAAGAAGTAAGTCAGACATCAGACGAGAGACATTCATTGCCTAACAGCTATGCTTTTTCCACATATAGCCCAAAAGAGGGACGAAATCAAGACACACACTTCTCGCCCATTAGTGAGACTGCTGACCCTTGACAGAAAGGCAGACGCGTGCCAGATCAAGACAAGGCATAGAGGACTCCGAATGGAGAAACGTACTCAGGAAGTCCCAGCCAAGAACAGGCTATTCATTTGATCAGCCCCGGCTAATGTCTACGAGGAAGCCGAATCTGTGTCCACAGGCACGGATCCGTGCACGAGCACTTCCAGGAAATGACATCCAAGGGTTCCCAAAACTGGGGATCTTCAAATGAGCTGTGGGACACTCGGAAGAGGGCTTTCACCAAGAATTTGGCCCCAAATTCAACTAGGCATTTCCAGAGTTTGATTTCACCCTTGTGCCATGGAGAGACACAGTCCAGGCCACCTCATTCCCAAAGAATGGGAACACAGGGAACACATCTCCTCCTGTTTATCAACCATCAGAGGATTCCTTGGCACAAAGAGAGCAGGAGTCTTATGGAACCTCTACAGGATTCCAACGAACTCTGTAGGAACACTGATCTCTGCACATGTGCAAGGCAGCACTTACGCCTGCTTTCACTGTCTAGAGCTCCAGGGAAACATGACCTCCTGTGGCATCAACCTGAAAGTGCTCCTGACCCTCGTGTCCCCTTCACACCTGGCATCGACCCTGACTTTAGATTTTCTATGCAGTTATCTGTGCAGCTACCTTTACTTGAAAGCTGGAGCCAGCTATCAGACTACTGAGTCGCTCATCCAATTTCAAGATTCACGGGAAAAGCGCCCCGCAAATCCTGCGAGTCCAGCCGCAACTGACACACGCTTTCAATTACAGCAAGTTGACCAGTCTCCTGTAGAGCTCTGGGCCATTCACATCTCATAAATATCTTGGGAAAATACATTGTTCTAGTTGGCCGTTTCTCCCATTTCGGTAGGCCCTATCGGACTTGGACCCAGGCTATCGCAGACGACTCCAGCGCACATGTTTCAGCATTCTCTGATTCCGAAGTATCCACCCACGCACATCACCGCCACTTAGTCAACCAGGCAAGGTCAAGCAAACACCAGGGGACATGCCTCAGCCTTGTCAGCAAACCCTACTGCCTTTTGCGGTGTATCCTCACTTGCCTAAGTGTCAGATGGGGCCAGGGCAAATCACGGGAAATCCCTCACCTTTTGTCCTCGCAACGGTGAACTCCTCGGAGGCAGGTTTTGCTAAAGGACACAAAAAGAGGAAAAGAGCCAAGGAATCAGCCTGACCAAAATCGGCCACCCAGGTCTTTTGGATTACTTGGTGCAGGTGAAAGAAATCAAAATGGGAGTCCGCTCTAAAGAAGATCTGGAAGGCTGGGCCAAAGGACTTTCCCACAGGGCCTCAGCATAACCTCTCTGAGCATGATTTTTAGGTCATCATCTCTCTTCCAGACAGATTATGTCATCATTGACCCCAGCCATATCACTCCCCAGGAAAAATCCCCTGAGACCTGAAGATGCTTACCACAAATGTCTTCCTTCCACCCAGGAAGGACAGTGGATGAGAGCGTTCACACATCATCTTCCAGTTTCCCGGGCAGTTGGCTTGACCCCCATGAAAGCGGCACAAGAGACATCGACCTCACTAACCCTTTGAAAAGGGGAAATCAGTAAGACAGAGATCCCAGAAGAGAAACTCACTTCCCTAAGGCTAGGCTTTCAGCCAGACATTCGCGAACACATGGACAAAATCAAGACAGCCATTTGCAACCCACTGGGGAGTCTGCTGACCCATGACAGAAGGAGAGAATCATGCAATATTCAGAAGAAGGCAGAGAGGTCTCTGGATGTAGCAGAAATTTACAGGAGGACCCAGGCAAAAGGAGCCTTTGCCATTGCTTAAGCCTGACTGATGTGTTGAAGGCAGCCAACTATGCGTCCACGGGCACTGTCCAATGTGTGCGGACTCCCGGGAAATGGCACCCAAGAGTCCCCAGCACCGGGGGATCTTCAAATCAGCTGGAGGACATTTGGAAAAGAATAGCTTTCCAAGAATTCTGCCAACACTTGTTAAAATTGCCACAGTCCTTCAACGCTTTCATTTCACCACTGAGCCATGGAGAGACACAATCGAATCTACCTCAGGCCCCAATAATCCCCAGAGAGGGAACACATCTCCTCCCGTATATCAAGCATCAGAGGATCCCGTGGGGCACACGGAAAAGGAGTTCTATGGAATCTCTACAAGATTCCAAAGATCTGTCAAGAAAATGATCTTTCCACATGTGGAAGGCAGCAGTTATGCCTGCATTGCCTGATTAGACTGTCAGCAGATCCTGACCTCCTGTGGTATGAACCTGAAACTAGTCATGACGCTCGCGACCCACGTACCGAATGGTATTGAGCCTGGCATTAGCTTTTTGACTCAGATAGTGGTGCTGCTGCCTTTTCTTGAATGCTACAGCGAGGTGTCAGGCTACTCCAGTCTTCATCCAATACCAAGATGTCTGGGAAAGAGGCCCTGGAGATCCTAAGAGTCCAGTCGCAACTGACACAGGCTTTCAACTAGGGCAAGTCTCTCTGGTTTCTCCAGTAGAGCTGCTACACACTCCCATCCCGTAAAGAGTTGAGAGTTGAAAATATTCTCAAACTTCCGTAGGCATACCCGACTGGGAACCGGACTAGCAAAAATTACTCAAGTGGAAATTCTTCTAGGTTCCTGTGCTTCCTAACTATCCACCCGTGCATATCACCGCCACTTGGTCAATCGGTCAGGTCAAGCTCAAAGCAGGGGACACGTCTCAGCTTTTCCACAAAACCCGACTGCCTCTTGGGCTCCATTTTCACTTGTCTAAGTGTCACCAGAGACAAGGGAAAACCGCCGTCATTCACTCACCTTGAGTTCTTTCGGTGGTGAATCTCCTGAAAGCAGGTCTTTCGAAATGACAGAAAAAGACGAAAAGAGCCAAGGAATCAGCATGACCAAAATCGGTCAGGGAGGAGTTTTTGATCACTTGGTGGAGGAAAAAGGGATCCAAACGGGGGTCCCCTCTAAAGCAGATCATTAACGTTAGGGAAAAGGAGTTTCTCTCTGGGCCTCAGCGGGATCCTATTGAGCATGATTTTTATGTCATCATCTCTCTTCGAGACAAGTTGAGGTGTCTTCGTTGACCCGAGACATCTCAATCCCCGGGAGAAATCACCTGAGTCTTCAAGTTCCTCACCACCGATATCGTCCATCCAGCCCGCAATCACGCAGGATGAGAAGGTTCGCACATCCTCTTCCGGTTTCCCGGGGAGTAGCTTGACCCTCATGAAAGCAGGAAAACAGGCTTCGACCTTGCAATCCTTTGAGGAAGGGCAAAGAAGTAAGTCAGACATCAGACGAGAGACATTCATTGCCTAACAGCTATGCTTTTTCCACATATAGCCCAAAAGAGGGACGAAATCAAGACACACACTTCTCGCCCATTAGTGAGACTGCTGACCCTTGACAGAAAGGCAGACGCGTGCCAGATCAAGACAAGGCATAGAGGACTCCGAATGGAGAAAAGTACTCAGGAAGTCCCAGCCAAGAACAGGCTATTCATTTGATCAGCCCCGGCTAATGTCTACGAGGAAGCCGAATCTGTGTCCACAGGCACGGATCCGTGCACGAGCACTTCCAGGAAATGACATCCAAGGGTTCCCAAAACTGGGGATCTTCAAATGAGCTGTGGGACACTCGGAAGAGGGCTTTCACCAAGAATTTGGCCCCAAATTCAACTAGGCATTTCCAGAGTTTGATTTCACCCTTGTGCCATGGAGAGACACAGTCCAGGCCACCTCATTCCCAAAGAATGGGAACACAGGGAACACATCTCCTCCTGTTTATCAACCATCAGAGGATTCCTTGGCACAAAGAGAGCAGGAGTCTTATGGAACCTCTACAGGATTCCAACGAACTCTGTAGGAACACTGATCTCTGCACATGTGCAAGGCAGCACTTACGCCTGCTTTCACTGTCTAGAGCTCCAGGGAAACATGACCTCCTGTGGCATCAACCTGAAAGTGCTCCTGACCCTCGTGTCCCCTTCACACCTGGCATCGACCCTGACTTTAGATTTTCTATGCAGTTATCTGTGCAGCTACCTTTACTTGAAAGCTGGAGCCAGCTATCAGACTACTGAGTCGCTCATCCAATTTCAAGATTCACGGGAAAAGCGCCCCGCAAATCCTGCGAGTCCAGCCGCAACTGACACACGCTTTCAATTACAGCAAGTTGACCAGTCTCCTGTAGAGCTCTGGGCCATTCACATCTCCTAAATATCTTGGGAAAATACATTGTTCTAGTTGGCCGTTTCTCCCATTTCGGTAGGCCCTATCGGACTTGGACCCAGGCTATCGCAGACGACTCCAGCGCACATGTTTCAGCATTCTCTGATTCCGAAGTATCCACCCACGCACATCACCGCCACTTAGTCAACCAGGCAAGGTCAAGCAAACACCAGGGGACATGCCTCAGCCTTGTCAGCAAACCCTACTGCCTTTTGCGGTGTATCCTCACTTGCCTAAGTGTCAGATGGGGCCAGGGCAAATCACGGGAAATCCCTCACCTTTTGTCCTCGCAACGGTGAACTCCTCGGAGGCAGGTTGTGCTAAAGGACACAAAAAGAGGAAAAGAGCCAAGGAATCAGCCTGACCAAAATCGGCCACCCAGGTCTTTTGGATTACTTGGTGCAGGTGAAAGAAATCAAAATGGGAGTCCGCTCTAAAGAAGATCTGGAAGGCTGGGCCAAAGGACTTTCCCACAGGGCCTCAGCATAACCTCTCTGAGCATGATTTTTAGGTCATCATCTCTCTTCCAGACAGATTATGTCATCATTGACCCCAGCCATATCACTCCCCAGGAAAAATCCCCTGAGACCTGAAGATGCTTACCACAAATGTCTTCCTTCCACCCAGGAAGGACAGTGGATGAGAGCGTTCACACATCATCTTCCAGTTTCCCGGGCAGTTGGCTTGACCCCCATGAAAGCGGCACAAGAGACATCGACCTCACTAACCCTTTGAAAAGGGGAAATCAGTAAGACAGAGATCCCAGAAGAGAAACTCACTTCCCTAAGGCTAGGCTTTCAGCCAGACATTCGCGAACACATGGACAAAATCAAGACAGCCATTTGCAACCCACTGGGGAGTCTGCTGACCCATGACAGCAGGAGAGAATCATGCAATATTCAGAAGAAGGCAGAGAGGTCTCTGGATGTAGCAGAAATTTACAGGAGGACCCAGGCAAAAGGAGCCTTTGCCATTGCTTAAGCCTGACTGATGTGTTGAAGGCAGCCAACTATGCGTCCACGGGCACTGTCCAATGTGTGCGGACTCCCGGGAAATGGCACCCAAGAGTCCCCAGCACCGGGGGATCTTCAAATCAGCTGGAGGACATTTGGAAAAGAATAGCTTTCCAAGAATTCTGCCAACACTTGTTAAAATTGCCACAGTCCTTCAACGCTTTCATTTCACCACTGAGCCATGGAGAGACACAATCGAATCTACCTCAGGCCCCAATAATCCCCAGAGAGGGAACACATCTCCTCCCGTATATCAAGCATCAGAGGATCCCGTGGGGCACACGGAAAAGGAGTTCTATGGAATCTCTACAAGATTCCAAAGATCTGTCAAGAAAATGATCTTTCCACATGTGGAAGGCAGCAGTTATGCCTGCATTGCCTGATTAGACTGTCAGCAGATCCTGACCTCCTGTGGTATGAACCTGAAACTAGTCATGACGCTCGCGACCCACGTACCGAATGGTATTGAGCCTGGCATTAGCTTTTTGACTCAGATAGTGGTGCTGCTGCCTTTTCTTGAATGCTACAGCGAGGTGTCAGGCTACTCCAGTCTTCATCCAATACCAAGATGTCTGGGAAAGAGGCCCTGGAGATCCTAAGAGTCCAGTCGCAACTGACACAGGCTTTCAACTAGGGCAAGTCTCTCTGGTTTCTCCAGTAGAGCTGCTACACACTCCCATCCCGTAAAGAGTTGAGAGTTGAAAATATTCTCAAACTTCCGTAGACATACCCGACTGGGAACCGGACTAGCAAAAATTACTCAAGTGGAAATTCTTCTAGGTTCCTGTGCTTCCTAACTATCTACCCGTGCATATCACCGCCACTTGGTCAATCGGTCAGGTCAAGCTCAAAGCAGGGGACACGTCTCAGCTTTTCCACAAAACCCGACTGCCTCTTGGGCTCCATTTTCACTTGTCTAAGTGTCACCAGAGACAAGGGAAAACCGCCGTCATTCACTCACCTTGAGTTCTTTCGGTGGTGAATCTCCTGAAAGCAGGTCTTTCGAAATGACAGAAAAAGACGAAAAGAGCCAAGGAATCAGCATGACCAAAATCGGTCAGGGAGGAGTTTTTGATCACTTGGTGGAGGAAAAAGGGATCCAAACGGGGGTCCCCTCTAAAGCAGATCATTAACGTTAGGGAAAAGGAGTTTCTCTCTGGGCCTCAGCGGGATCCTATTGAGCATGATTTTTATGTCATCATCTCTCTTCGAGACAAGTTGAGGTGTCTTCGTTGACCCGAGACATCTCAATCCCCGGGAGAAATCACCTGAGTCTTCAAGTTCCTCACCACCGATATCGTCCATCCAGCCCGCAATCACGCAGGATGAGAAGGTTCGCACATCCTCTTCCGGTTTCCCGGGGAGTAGCTTGACCCTCATGAAAGCAGGAAAACAGGCTTCGACCTTGCAATCCTTTGAGGAAGGGCAAAGAAGTAAGTCAGACATCAGACGAGAGACATTCATTGCCTAACAGCTATGCTTTTTCCACATATAGCCCAAAAGAGGGACGAAATCAAGACACACACTTCTCGCCCATTAGTGAGACTGCTGACCCTTGACAGAAAGGCAGACGCGTGCCAGATCAAGACAAGGCATAGAGGACTCCGAATGGAGAAAAGTACTCAGGCAGTCCCAGCCAAGAACAGGCTATTCATTTGATCAGCCCCGGCTAATGTCTACGAGGAAGCCGAATCTGTGTCCACAGGCACGGATCCGTGCACGAGCACTTCCAGGAAATGACATCCAAGGGTTCCCAAAACTGGGGATCTTCAAATGAGCTGTGGGACACTCGGAAGAGGGCTTTCACCAAGAATTTGGCCCCAAATTCAACTAGGCATTTCCAGAGTTTGATTTCACCCTTGTGCCATGGAGAGACACAGTCCAGGCCACCTCATTCCCAAAGAATGGGAACACAGGGAACACATCTCCTCCTGTTTATCAACCATCAGAGGATTCCTTGGCACAAAGAGAGCAGGAGTCTTATGGAACCTCTACAGGATTCCAACGAACTCTGTAGGAACACTGATCTCTGCACATGTGCAAGGCAGCACTTACGCCTGCTTTCACTGTCTAGAGCTCCAGGGAAACATGACCTCCTGTGGCATCAACCTGAAAGTGCTCCTGACCCTCGTGTCCCCTTCACACCTGGCATCGACCCTGACTTTAGATTTTCTATGCAGTTATCTGTGCAGCTACCTTTACTTGAAAGCTGGAGCCAGCTATCAGACTACTGAGTCGCTCATCCAATTTCAAGATTCACGGGAAAAGCGCCCCGCAAATCCTGCGAGTCCAGCCGCAACTGACACACGCTTTGAATTACAGCAAGTTGACCAGTCTCCTGTAGAGCTCTGGGCCATTCACATCTCCTAAATATCTTGGGAAAATACATTGTTCTAGTTGGCCGTTTCTCCCATTTCGGTAGGCCCTATCGGACTTGGACCCAGGCTATCGCAGACGACTCCAGCGCACATGTTTCAGCATTCTCTGATTCCGAAGTATCCACCCACGCACATCACCGCCACTTAGTCAACCAGGCAAGGTCAAGCAAACACCAGGGGACATGCCTCAGCCTTGTCAGCAAACCCTACTGCCTTTTGCGGTGTATCCTCACTTGCCTAAGTGTCAGATGGGGCCAGGGCAAATCACGGGAAATCCCTCACCTTTTGTCCTCGCAACGGTGAACTCCTCGGAGGCAGGTTTTGCTAAAGGACACAAAAAGAGGAAAAGAGCCAAGGAATCAGCCTGACCAAAATCGGCCACCCAGGTCTTTTGGATTACTTGGTGCAGGTGAAAGAAATCAAAATGGGAGTCCGCTCTAAAGAAGATCTGGAAGGCTGGGCCAAAGGACTTTCCCACAGGGCCTCAGCATAACCTCTCTGAGCATGATTTTTAGGTCATCATCTCTCTTCCAGACAGATTATGTCATCATTGACCCCAGCCATATCACTCCCCAGGAAAAATCCCCTGAGACCTGAAGATGCTTACCACAAATGTCTTCCTTCCACCCAGGAAGGACAGTGGATGAGAGCGTTCACACATCATCTTCCAGTTTCCCGGGCAGTTGGCTTGACCCCCATGAAAGCGGCACAAGAGACATCGACCTCACTAACCCTTTGAAAAGGGGAAATCAGTAAGACAGAGATCCCAGAAGAGAAACTCACTTCCCTAAGGCTAGGCTTTCAGCCAGACATTCGCGAACACATGGACAAAATCAAGACAGCCATTTGCAACCCACTGGGGAGTCTGCTGACCCATGACAGCAGGAGAGAATCATGCAATATTCAGAAGAAGGCAGAGAGGTCTCTGGATGTAGCAGAAATTTACAGGAGGACCCAGGCAAAAGGAGCCTTTGCCATTGCTTAAGCCTGACTGATGTGTTGAAGGCAGCCAACTATGCGTCCACGGGCACTGTCCAATGTGTGCGGACTCCCGGGAAATGGCACCCAAGAGTCCCCAGCACCGGGGGATCTTCAAATCAGCTGGAGGACATTTGGAAAAGAATAGCTTTCCAAGAATTCTGCCAACACTTGTTAAAATTGCCACAGTCCTTCAACGCTTTCATTTCACCACTGAGCCATGGAGAGACACAATCGAATCTACCTCAGGCCCCAATAATCCCCAGAGAGGGAACACATCTCCTCCCGTATATCAAGCATCAGAGGATCCCGTGGGGCACACGGAAAAGGAGTTCTATGGAATCTCTACAAGATTCCAAAGATCTGTCAAGAAAATGATCTTTCCACATGTGGAAGGCAGCAGTTATGCCTGCATTGCCTGATTAGACTGTCAGCAGATCCTGACCTCCTGTGGTATGAACCTGAAACTAGTCATGACGCTCGCGACCCACGTACCGAATGGTATTGAGCCTGGCATTAGCTTTTTGACTCAGATAGTGGTGCTGCTGCCTTTTCTTGAATGCTACAGCGAGGTGTCAGGCTACTCCAGTCTTCATCCAATACCAAGATGTCTGGGAAAGAGGCCCTGGAGATCCTAAGAGTCCAGTCGCAACTGACACAGGCTTTCAACTAGGGCAAGTCTCTCTGGTTTCTCCAGTAGAGCTGCTACACACTCCCATCCCGTAAAGAGTTGAGAGTTGAAAATATTCTCAAACTTCCGTAGGCATACCCGACTGGCAACCGGACTAGCAAAAATTACTCAAGTGGAAATTCTTCTAGGTTCCTGTGCTTCCTAACTATCCACCCGTGCATATCACCGCCACTTGGTCAATCGGTCAGGTCAAGCTCAAAGCAGGGGACACGTCTCAGCTTTTCCACAAAACCCGACTGCCTCTTGGGCTCCATTTTCACTTGTCTAAGTGTCACCAGAGACAAGGGAAAACCGCCGTCATTCACTCACCTTGAGTTCTTTCGGTGGTGAATCTCCTGAAAGCAGGTCTTTCGAAATGACAGAAAAAGACGAAAAGAGCCAAGGAATCAGCATGACCAAAATCGGTCAGGGAGGAGTTTTTGATCACTTGGTGGAGGAAAAAGGGATCCAAACGGGGGTCCCCTCTAAAGCAGATCATTAACGTTAGGGAAAAGGAGTTTCTCTCTGGGCCTCAGCGGGATCCTATTGAGCATGATTTTTATGTCATCATCTCTCTTCGAGACAAGTTGAGGTGTCTTCGTTGACCCGAGACATCTCAATCCCCGGGAGAAATCACCTGAGTCTTCAAGTTCCTCACCACCGATATCGTCCATCCAGCCCGCAATCACGCAGGATGAGAAGGTTCGCACATCCTCTTCCGGTTTCCCGGGGAGTAGCTTGACCCTCATGAAAGCAGGAAAACAGGCTTCGACCTTGCAATCCTTTGAGGAAGGGCAAAGAAGTAAGTCAGACATCAGACGAGAGACATTCATTGCCTAACAGCTATGCTTTTTCCACATATAGCCCAAAAGAGGGACGAAATCAAGACACACACTTCTCGCCCATTAGTGAGACTGCTGACCCTTGACAGAAAGGCAGACGCGTGCCAGATCAAGACAAGGCATAGAGGACTCCGAATGGAGAAAAGTACTCAGGAAGTCCCAGCCAAGAACAGGCTATTCATTTGATCAGCCCCGGCTTATGTCTACGAGGAAGCCGAATCTGTGTCCACAGGCACGGATCCGTGCACGAGCACTTCCAGGAAATGACATCCAAGGGTTCCCAAAACTGGGGATTTTCAAATGAGCTGTGGGACACTCGGAAGAGGGCTTTCACCAAGAATTTGGCCCCAAATTCAACTAGGCATTTCCAGAGTTTGATTTCACCCTTGTGCCATGGAGAGACACAGTCCAGGCCACCTCATTCCCAAAGAATGGGAACACAGGGAACACATCTCCTCCTGTTTATCAACCATCAGAGGATTCCTTGGCACAAAGAGAGCAGGAGTCTTATGGAACCTCTACAGGATTCCAACGAACTCTGTAGGAACACTGATCTCTGCACATGTGCAAGCAGCACTTACGCCTGCTTTCCACTGTCTAGAGCTCCAGGGAAACATGACCTCCTGTGGCATCAACCTGAAAGTGCTCCTGACCCTCGTGTCCCCTTCACACCTGGCATCGACCCTGACTTTAGATTTTCTATGCAGTTATCTGTGCAGCTACCTTTACTTGAAAGCTGGAGCCAGCTATCAGACTACTGAGTCGCTCATCCAATTTCAAGATTCACGGGAAAAGCGTCCCGCAAATCCTGCGAGTCCAGCCGCAACTGACACACGCTTTCAATTACAGCAAGTTGACCAGTCTCCTGTAGAGCTCTGGGCCATTCACATCTCATAAATATCTTGGGAAAATACATTGTTCTAATTGGCCGTTTCTCCCATTTCGGTAGGCCCTATCGGACTTGGACCCAGGCTATCGCAGACGACTCCAGCGCACATGTTTCAGCATTCTCTGATTCCGAAGTATCCACCCACGCACATCACCGCCACTTAGTCAACCAGGCAAGGTCAAGCAAACACCAGGGGACATGCCTCAGCCTTGTCAGCAAACCCTACTGCCTTTTGCGGTGTATCCTCACTTGCCTAAGTGTCAGATGGGCCAGGGCAAATCACCGGGAAATCCCTCACCTTTTGTCCTCGCAACGGTGAACTCCTCGGAGGCAGGTTGTGCTAAAGGACACAAAAAGAGGAAAAGAGCCAAGGAATCAGCCTGACCAAAATCGGCACCCAGGTCTTTTGGATTACTTGGTGCAGGTGAAAGAAATCAAAATGGGAGTCCGCTCTAAAGAAGATCTGGAAGGCTGGGCCAAAGGACTTTCCCACAGGGCCTCAGCATAACCTCTCTGAGCATGATTTTTAGGTCATCATCTCTCTTCCAGACAGATTATGTCATCATTGACCCCAGCCATATCACTCCCCAGGAAAAATCCCCTGAGACCTGAAGATGCTTACCACAAATGTCTTCCTTCCACCCAGGAAGGACAGTGGATGAGAGCGTTCACACATCATCTTCCAGTTTCCCGGGCAGTTGGCTTGACCCCCATGAAAGCGGCACAAGAGACATCGACCTCACTAACCCTTTGAAAAGGGGAAATCAGTAAGACAGAGATCCCAGAAGAGAAACTCACTTCCCTAAGGCTAGGCTTTCAGCCAGACATTCGCGAACACATGGACAAAATCAAGACAGCCATTTGCAACCCACTGGGGAGTCTGCTGACCCATGACAGCAGGAGAGAATCATGCAATATCAGAAGAAGGCAGAGAGGTCTCTGGATGTAGCAGAAATTTACAGGAGGACCCAGGCAAAAGGAGCCTTTGCCATTGCTTAAGCCTGACTGATGTGTTGAAGGCAGCCAACTATGCGTCCACGGGCACTGTCCAATGTGTGCGGACTCCGGGAAATGGCACCCAAGAGTCCCCAGCACCGGGGGATCTTCAAATCAGCTGGAGGACATTTGGAAAAGAATAGCTTTCCAAGAATTCTGCAACACTTGTTAAAAATTGCCACAGTCCTTCAACGCTTTCATTTCACCACTGAGCCATGGAGAGACACAATCGAATCTACCTCAGGCCCCAATAATCCCCAGAGAGGGAACACATCTCCTCCCGTATATCAAGCATCAGAGGATCCCGTGGGGCACACGGAAAAGGAGTTCTATGGAATCTCTACAAGATTCCAAAGATCTGTCAAGAAAATGATCTTTCCACATGTGGAAGGGCAGCAGTTATGCCTGCATTGCCTGATTAGACTGTCAGCAGATCCTGACCTCCTGTGGTATGAACCTGAAACTAGTCATGACGCTCGCGACCCACGTACCGAATGGTATTGAGCCTGGCATTAGCTTTTTGACTCAGATAGTGGTGCTGCTGCCTTTTCTTGAATGCTACAGCGAGGTGTCAGGCTACTCCAGTCTTCATCCAATACCAAGATGTCTGGGAAAGAGGCCCTGGAGATCCTAAGAGTCCAGTCGCAACTGACACAGGCTTTCAACTAGGCAAGTCTCTCTGGTTTCTCCAGTAGAGCTGCTACACACTCCCATCCCGTAAAGAGTTGAGAGTTGAAAATATTCTCAAACTTCCGTAGGCATACCCGACTGGCAACCGGACTAGCAAAAATTACTCAAGTGGAAATTCTTCTAGGTTCCTGTGCTTCCTAACTATCCACCCGTGCATATCACCGCCACTTGGTCAATCGGTCAGGTCAAGCTCAAAGCAGGGGACACGTCTCAGCTTTTCCACAAAACCCGACTGCCTCTTGGGCTCCATTTTCACTTGTCTAAGTGTCACCAGAGACAAGGGAAAACCGCCGTCATTCACTCACCTTGAGTTCTTTCGGTGGTGAATCTCCTGAAAGCAGGTCTTTCGAAATGACAGAAAAAGACGAAAAGAGCCAAGGAATCAGCATGACCAAAATCGGTCAGGGAGGAGTTTTTGATCACTTGGTGGAGGAAAAAGGGATCCAAACGGGGGTCCCCTCTAAAGCAGATCATTAACGTTAGGGAAAAGGAGTTTCTCTCTGGGCCTCAGCGGGATCCTATTGAGCATGATTTTTATGTCATCATCTCTCTTCGAGACAAGTTGAGGTGTCTTCGTTGACCCGAGACATCTCAATCCCCGGGAGAAATCACCTGAGTCTTCAAGTTCCTCACCACCGATATCGTCCATCCAGCCCGCAATCACGCAGGATGAGAAGGTTCGCACATCCTCTTCCGGTTTCCCGGGGAGTAGCTTGACCCTCATGAAAGCAGGAAAACAGGCTTCGACCTTGCAATCCTTTGAGGAAGGGCAAAGAAGTAAGTCAGACATCAGACGAGAGACATTCATTGCCTAACAGCTATGCTTTTTCCACATATAGCCCAAAAGAGGGACGAAATCAAGACACACACTTCTCGCCCATTAGTGAGACTGCTGACCCTTGACAGAAAGGCAGACGCGTGCCAGATCAAGACAAGGCATAGAGGACTCCGAATGGAGAAAAGTACTCAGGAAGTCCCAGCCAAGAACAGGCTATTCATTTGATCAGCCCCGGCTTATGTCTACGAGGAAGCCGAATCTGTGTCCACAGGCACGGATCCGTGCACGAGCACTTCCAGGAAATGACATCCAAGGGTTCCCAAAACTGGGGATTTTCAAATGAGCTGTGGGACACTCGGAAGAGGGCTTTCACCAAGAATTTGGCCCCAAATTCAACTAGGCATTTCCAGAGTTTGATTTCACCCTTGTGCCATGGAGAGACACAGTCCAGGCCACCTCATTCCCAAAGAATGGGAACACAGGGAACACATCTCCTCCTGTTTATCAACCATCAGAGGATTCCTTGGCACAAAGAGAGCAGGAGTCTTATGGAACCTCTACAGGATTCCAACGAACTCTGTAGGAACACTGATCTCTGCACATGTGCAAGGCAGCACTTACGCCTGCTTTCACTGTCTAGAGCTCCAGGGAAACATGACCTCCTGTGGCATCAACCTGAAAGTGCTCCTGACCCTCGTGTCCCCTTCACACCTGGCATCGACCCTGACTTTAGATTTTCTATGCAGTTATCTGTGCAGCTACCAATACTATCTCTCTATG